>NC_056447.1:17218731-17366231 GCF_018296145.1 Oncorhynchus tshawytscha
AGCGTGTTGAATGTTACTAGATTATGTCCCATACTCCTACTGGAGCGTGTTGTATGACTCTGGATGAGTCCTGATGACACCACCTCCTACTGGAGCGTGTTGTATGTTACTAGACATTATGTCCCACCTACTGGAGCGTAACTAGATGGATGAGTCCCTGACTCCTACTGGAGCGTGTTGTATGTTACTAGATGGATGAGTCCTGACCACCACCTCCTACTGGAGCGTGTTGTATGTTACTAGATGGATGAGTCCTGACGACACCACCTCCTACTGGAGCGTGTTGAATGTTACTAGACATTATGTCCCATACTGTAATACTCCTGACTCTGGATGAGTCCTGATGACACCACCTCCTCCTACTAGAGCGTGTTGTATGTTACTAGATGGATGAGTCCTGACGACACCACCTCCTACTGGAGCGTGTTGAATGTTACTAGACATTATGTCCCATACTGTAATACTCCTGACTCTGGATGAGTCCTGACGACACCACCTCCTCCTCCTGGAGCGTGTTGTATGTTACTAGACATTATGTCCCATACTGTAATACTCCTGACTCTGGATGAGTCCTGATGACACCACCTCCTCCTACTAGAGCGTGTTGTATGTTACTAGATGGATGAGTCCTGACGACACCACCTCCTCCTACTGGAGCGTGTTGTATGTTACTAGATGGATGAGTCCTGACGACACCACCTCCTACTGGAGCGTGTTGTATGTTACTAGACATTATGTCCCATACTGTAATACTCCTGACTCTGGATGAGTCCTGATGACACCACCTCCTCCTACTAGAGCGTGTTGTATGTTACTAGACATTATGTCCCATACTGTAATACTCCTGACTCTGGATGAGTCCTGATGACACCACCTCCTCCTACTAGAGCGTGTTGTATGTTACTAGACATTATGTCCCATACTGTAATACTCCTGACTCTGGATGAGTCCTGATGACACCACCTCCTCCTACTAGAGCGTGTTGTATGTTACTAGATGGATGAGTCCTGACGACACCACCTCCTACTGGAGCGTGTTGAATGTTACTAGACATTATGTCCCATACTGTAATACTCCTGACTCTGGATGAGTCCTGATGACACCACCTCCTACTAGAGCGTGTTGTATGTTACTAGACATTGTCCCATACTGTAATACTCCTGACTCTGGATGAGTCCTGACGACACCACCTCCTACTAGAGCGTGTTGTATGTTACTAGACATTATGTCCCATACTGTAATACTCCTGACTCTGGATGAGTCCTGATGACACCACCTCCTCCTACTAGAGCGTGTTGTATGTTACTAGACATTATGTCCCATACTGTAATACTCCTGACTCTGGATGAGTCCTGACGACACCACCTCCTCCTACTGGAGCGTGTTGTATGTTACTAGATGGATGAGTCCTGACGACACCACCTCCTCCTACTGGAGCGTGTTGTATGTTACTAGATGGATGAGTCCTGACGACACCACCTCCTCCTACTGGAGCGTGTTGAATGTTACTAGATGGACGAGTCCTGACGACACCACCTCCTACTGGAGCGTGTTGAATGTTACTAGATGGATGAGTCCTGACGACACCACCTCCTCCTACTGGAGCGTGTTGAATGTTACTAGATGGACGAGTCCTGACGACACCACCTCCTACTGGAGCGTGTTGAATGTTACTAGATGGATGAGTCCTGACGACACCACCTCCTCCTACTGGAGCGTGTTGAATGTTACTAGATGGACGAGTCCTGACGACACCACCTCCTACTGGAGCGTGTTGAATGTTACTAGATGGATGAGTCCTGACGACACCACCTCCTCCTCCTGGAGCGTGTTGAATGTTACTAGATGGATGAGTCCTGACGACACCACCTCCTCCTACTGGAGCGTGTTGAATGTTACTAGACATTATGTCCCATACTGTAATACTCCTGACTCTGGATGAGTCCTGATGACACCACCTCCTCCTACTAGAGCGTGTTGTATGTTACTAGATGGATGAGTCCTGACGACACCACCTCCTCCTGGAGCGTGTTGTATGTTACTAGATGGATGAGTCCTGACGACACCACCTCCTACTGGAGCGTGTTGAATGTTACTAGATGGATGAGTCCTGACGACACCACCTCCTCCTACTGGAGCGTGTTGAATGTTACTAGATGGACGAGTCCTGACGACACCACCTCCTACTGGAGCGTGTTGAATGTTACTAGATGGATGAGTCCTGACGTCCACCTCCTCCTCCTGGAGCGTGTTGAATGTTACTAGATGGATGAGTCCTGACGACACCACCTCCTACTACTGGAGCGTGTTGAATGTTACTAGACATTATGTCCCATACTGTAATACTCCTGACTCTGGATGAGTCCTGATGACACCACCTCCTCCTACTAGAGCGTGTTGTATGTTACTAGATGGATGAGTCCTGACGACACCACCTCCTCCTGGGGCGTGTTGTATGTTACTAGATGGATGAGTCCTGACGACACCACCTCCTACTGGAGCGTGTTGAATGTTACTAGATGGATGAGTCCTGACGACACCACCTCCTCCTACTGGAGCGTGTTGAATGTTACTAGATGGATTAGTCCCACTGACACCACCTCCTACTGGAGCGTGTTGAATGTTACTAGATGGATGAGTCCTGACGACACCACCTCCTCCTACTGGAGCGTGTTGAATGTTACTAGATGGATTAGTCCTGTCCACCTCCTACTGGAGCGTGTTGAATGTTACTAGATGGATGAGTCCTGACGACACCACCTCCTCCTACTGGAGCGTGTTGAATGTTACTAGACATTATGTCCCATACTGTAATACTCCTGACTCTGGATGAGTCCTGACGACACCACCTCCTCCTACTAGAGCGTGTTGAATGTTACTAGATGGATGAGTCCTGTCCACCACCTCCTCCTACTGGAGCGTGTTGTATGTTACTAGATGGATGAGTCCTGACGACACCACCTCCTACTAGAGCGTGTTGAATGTTACTAGACATTATGTCCCATACTGTAATACTCCTGACTCTGGATGAGTCCTGACGACACCACCTCCTCCTACTAGAGCGTGTTGAATGTTACTAGATGGATGAGTCCTGACGACACCACCTCCTCCTACTGGAGCGTGTTGTATGTTACTAGATGGATGAGTCCTGACGACACCACCTCCTACTGGAGCGTGTTGTATGTTACTAGATGGATGAGTCCTGACGACACCACCTCCTACTGGAGCGTGTTGTATGTTACTAGATGGATGAGTCCTGACGACACCACCTCCTACTGGAGCGTGTTGTATGTTACTAGATGGATGATGTCCCACCTCCTACTGGAGCGTGTTGTATGTTACTAGATGGATGAGTCCTGACCACCTCCTACTGGATGTTGTATGTTACTAGATGGATGAGTCACCACCACCACCTCCTACTGGAGCGTGTTGTATGTTACTAGATGGATGAGTCCTGACGACGACTGGAGCGTGTTGAATGTTACTAGACATTATGTCCCATACTGTAATACTCCTGACTCTGGATGAGTCCTGATGACACCACCTCCTCCTACTAGTGTTGTATGTTACTAGATGGATGAGTCCTGACGACACCACCTCCTACTGGAGCGTGTTGAATGTTACTAGACATTATGTCCCATACTGTAATACTCCTGACTCTGGATGAGTCCTGATGACACCACCTCCTCCTACTGGAGCGTGTTGTATGTTACTAGACATTATGTCCCATACTGTAATACTCCTGACTCTGGATGAGTCCTGATGACACCACCTCCTCCTACTAGAGCGTGTTGTATGTTACTAGATGGATGAGTCCTGACGACACCACCTCCTCCTACTGGAGCGTGTTGTATGTTACTAGATGGATGAGTCCTGACGACACCACCTCCTACTGGAGCGTGTTGTATGTTACTAGACATTATGTCCCATACTGTAATACTCCTGACTCTGGATGAGTCCTGATGACACCACCTCCTCCTACTAGAGCGTGTTGTATGTTACTAGACATTATGTCCCATACTGTAATACTCCTGACTCTGGATGAGTCCTGATGACACCACCTCCTCCTACTAGAGCGTGTTGTATGTTACTAGACATTATGTCCCATACTGTAATACTCCTGACTCTGGATGAGTCCTGATGACACCACCTCCTCCTACTAGAGCGTGTTGTATGTTACTAGATGGATGAGTCCTGACGACACCACCTCCTACTGGAGCGTGTTGAATGTTACTAGACATTATGTCCCATACTGTAATACTCCTGACTCTGGATGAGTCCTGATGACACCACCTCCTACTAGAGCGTGTTGTATGTTACTAGACATTGTCCCATACTGTAATACTCCTGACTCTGGATGAGTCCTGACTGGAGCGTGTTGTATGTTACTAGACATTATGTCCCATACTGTAATACTCCTGACTCTGGATGAGTCCTGATGACACCACCTCCTCCTACTAGAGCGTGTTGTATGTTACTAGACATTATGTCCCATACTGTAATACTCCTGACTCTGGATGAGTCCTGACGACACCACCTCCTCCTACTGGAGCGTGTTGTATGTTACTAGATGGATGAGTCCTGACGACACCACCTCCTCCTACTGGAGCGTGTTGTATGTTACTAGATGGATGAGTCCTGACGACACCACCTCCTCCTACTGGAGCGTGTTGAATGTTACTAGACATTATGTCCCATACTGTAATACTCCTGACTCTGGATGAGTCCTGATGACACCACCTCCTCCTACTAGAGCGTGTTGTATGTTACTAGATGGATGAGTCCTGACGACACCACCTCCTCCTGGAGCGTGTTGTATGTTACTAGATGGATGAGTCCTGACGACACCACCTCCTACTGGAGCGTGTTGAATGTTACTAGATGGATGAGTCCTGACGACACCACCTCCTCCTACTGGAGCGTGTTGAATGTTACTAGATGGACGAGTCCTGACGACACCACCTCCTACTGGAGCGTGTTGAATGTTACTAGATGGATGAGTCCTGACGACACCACCTCCTCCTACTGGAGCGTGTTGAATGTTACTAGATGGACGAGTCCTGACGACACCACCTCCTACTGGAGCGTGTTGAATGTTACTAGATGGATGAGTCCTGACGACACCACCTCCTCCTACTGGAGCGTGTTGAATGTTACTAGATGGACGAGTCCTGACGACACCACCTCCTACTGGAGCGTGTTGAATGTTACTAGATGGATGAGTCCTGACGACACCACCTCCTCCTCCTGGAGCGTGTTGAATGTTACTAGATGGATGAGTCCTGACGACACCACCTCCTCCTACTGGAGCGTGTTGAATGTTACTAGACATTATGTCCCATACTGTAATACTCCTGACTCTGGATGAGTCCTGATGACACCACCTCCTCCTACTAGAGCGTGTTGTATGTTACTAGATGGATGAGTCCTGACGACACCACCTCCTCCTGGAGCGTGTTGTATGTTACTAGATGGATGAGTCCTGACGACACCACCTCCTACTGGAGCGTGTTGAATGTTACTAGATGGATGAGTCCTGACGACACCACCTCCTCCTACTGGAGCGTGTTGAATGTTACTAGATGGACGAGTCCTGACGACACCACCTCCTACTGGAGCGTGTTGAATGTTACTAGATGGATGAGTCCTGACGACACCACCTCCTCCTCCTGGAGCGTGTTGAATGTTACTAGATGGATGAGTCCTGACGACACCACCTCCTCCTACTGGAGCGTGTTGAATGTTACTAGACATTATGTCCCATACTGTAATACTCCTGACTCTGGATGAGTCCTGATGACACCACCTCCTCCTACTAGAGCGTGTTGTATGTTACTAGATGGATGAGTCCTGACGACACCACCTCCTCCTGGGGCGTGTTGTATGTTACTAGATGGATGAGTCCTGACGACACCACCTCCTACTGGAGCGTGTTCAATGTTACTAGATGGATGAGTCCTGACGACACCACCTCCTCCTACTGGAGCGTGTTGAATGTTACTAGATGGACGAGTCCTGACGACACCACCTCCTACTGGAGCGTGTTGAATGTTACTAGATGGATGAGTCCTGACGACACCACCTCCTCCTACTGGAGCGTGTTGAATGTTACTAGATGGACGAGTCCTGACGACACCACCTCCTACTGGAGCGTGTTGAATGTTACTAGATGGATGAGTCCTGAATGTTCCTGGACTGTTGAATGTTACTAGATGGATGAGTCCTGACGACACCACCTCCTCCTACTGGAGCGTGTTGAATGTTACTAGACATTATGTCCCATACTGTAATACTCCTGACTCTGGATGAGTCCTGATGACACCACCTCCTCCTACTAGAGCGTGTTGTATGTTACTAGATGGATGAGTCCTGACGGAGCGTGTTGTATGTTACTAGATGGATGAGTCCACCCACCTCCTACTGGAGCGTGTTGAATGTTACTAGATGGATGAGTCCTGACGACACCACCTCCTCCTACTGGAGCGTGTTGAATGTTACTAGATGGAGAGTCCTGACGACACCACCTCCTACTGGAGCGTGTTGAATGTTACTAGATGGACCACCACCTCCTACTGGAGCGTGTTGAATGTTACTAGATGGATGAGTCCTGACGACACCACCTCCTCCTACTGGAGCGTGTTGAATGTTACTAGACATTATGTCCCATACTGTAATACTCCTGACTCTGGATGAGTCCTGATGACACCACCTCCTCCTACTAGAGCGTGTTGTATGTTACTAGACATTATGTCCCATACTGTAATACTCCTGACTCTGGATGAGTCCTGACGACACCACCTCCTCCTACTGGAGCGTGTTGTATGTTACTAGATGGATGAGTCCTGACGACACCACCTCCTCCTACTGGAGCGTGTTGTATGTTACTAGATGGATGAGTCCTGACGACACCACCTCCTCCTACTGGAGCGTGTTGAATGTTACTAGACATTATGTCCCATACTGTAATACTCCTGACTCTGGATGAGTCCTGATGACACCACCTCCTCCTACTAGAGCGTGTTGTATGTTACTAGATGGATGAGTCCTGACGACACCACCTCCTCCTGGAGCGTGTTGTATGTTACTAGATGGATGAGTCCACGACACCACCTCCTACTGGAGCGTGTTGAATGTTACTAGATGGATGAGTCCTGACGACACCACCTCCTCCTACTGGAGCGTGTTGAATGTTACTAGATGGATGAGTCCTGAAGAGCACCACCTCCTACTGGAGCGTGTTGAATGTTACTAGATGGATGAGTCCTGACGACACCACCTCCTCCTACTGGAGCGTGTTGAATGTTACTAGATGGACGAGTCCTGGACACCACCTCCTACTGGAGCGTGTTGAATGTTACAGATGGATGAGTCCTGACGACACCACCTCCTCCTACTGGAGCGTGTTGAATGTTACTAGATGGACGAGTCCTGACGACACCACCTCCTACTGGAGCGTGTTGAATGTTACTAGATGGATGAGTCCTGACTCACCACCTCCTACTGGAGCGTGTTAAATGTTACTAGATGGATGAGTCCTGACTACACCACCTCCTCCTCCTGGAGCGTGTTGAATGTTACTAGATGGATGAGTCCTGACGACACCACCTCCTCCTACTGGAGCGTGTTGAATGTTACTAGACATTATGTCCCATACTGTAATACTCCTGACTCTGGATGAGTCCTGATGACACCACCTCCTCCTACTAGAGCGTGTTGTATGTTACTAGATGGATGAGTCCTGACGACACCACCTCCTCCTGGAGCGTGTTGTATGTTACTAGATGGATGAGTCTGAAACACCACCTCCTCCTGGAGCGTGTTGTATGTTACTAGATGGATGAGTCCTGACGACACCACCTCCTACTGGAGCGTGTTGAATGTTACTAGATGGATGAGTCCTGACGACACCACCTCCTCCTACTGGAGCGTGTTGAATGTTACTAGATGGACGAGTCCTGACGACACCACCTCCTACTGGAGCGTGTTGAATGTTACTAGATGGATGAGTCCTGACGACACCACCTCCTCCTACTGGAGCGTGTTGAATGTTACTAGATGGACGAGTCCTGACGACACCACCTCCTACTGGAGCGTGTTGAATGTTACTAGATGGATGAGTCCTGACGACACCACCTCCTCCTACTGGAGCGTGTTGAATGTTACTAGATGGACGAGTCCTGAAAGCACCACCTCCTACTGGAGCGTGTTGAATGTTACTAGATGGATGAGTCCTGAACACCACCTCCTCCTCCTGGAGCGTGTTGAATGTTACTAGATGGATGAGTCCTGACGACACCACCTCCTCCTACTGGAGCGTGTTGAATGTTACTAGACATTATGTCCCATACTGTAATACTCCTGACTCTGGATGAGTCCTGATGACACCACCTCCTCCTACTAGAGCGTGTTGTATGTTACTAGATGGATGAGTCCTGACGACACCACCTCCTCCTGGGGCGTGTTGTATGTTACTAGATGGATGAGTCTGAAACCACCTCCTACTGGAGCGTGTTCAATGTTACTAGATGGATGAGTCCTGACGACACCACCTCCTCCTACTGGAGCGTGTTGAATGTTACTAGATGGATGAGTCCTGACGACACCACCTCCTACTGGAGCGTGTTGAATGTTACTAGATGGATGAGTCCTGAACACCACCTCCTCCTACTGGAGCGTGTTGAATGTTACTAGATGGACGAGTCCTGACGACACCACCACCTCCTACTGGAGCGTGTTGAATGTTACTAGATGGATGAGTCCTGACGACACCACCTCCTCCTCCTGGAGCGTGTTGAATGTTACTAGATGGATGAGTCCTGACGACACCACCTCCTCCTACTGGAGCGTGTTGAATGTTACTAGACATTATGTCCCATACTGTAATACTCCTGACTCTGGATGAGTCCTGATGACACCACCTCCTCCTACTAGAGCGTGTTGTATGTTACTAGATGGATGAGTCCTGACGACACCACCTCCTCCTGGAGCGTGTTGTATGTTACTAGATGGATGAGTCCTGACTGACTCCACCTCCTACTGGAGCGTGTTAAATGTTACTAGATGGATGAGTCCTGATTACACCACCTCCTCCTACTGGAGCGTGTTGAATGTTACTAGATGGACGAGTCCTGAAAATCACCACCTCCTACTGGAGCGTGTTGAATGTTACTAGATGGACGAGTCCTGACGACACCACCTCCTACTGGAGCGTGTTGAATGTTACTAGATGGATGAGTCCTGACGACACCACCTCCTCCTACTGGAGCGTGTTGAATGTTACTAGATGGACGAGTCCTGACGACACCACCTCCTACTGGAGCGTGTTGAATGTTACTAGATGGATGAGTCCTGACGACACCACCTCCTCCTACTGGAGCGTGTTGAATGTTACTAGATGGACGAGTCCTGACGACACCACCTCCTACTGGAGCGTGTTGAATGTTACTAGATGGATGAGTCCTGACGACACCACCTCCTACTGGAGCGTGTTGAATGTTACTAGATGGATGAGTCCTGACGACACCACCTCCTCCTACTGGAGCGTGTTGAATGTTACTAGATGGATGAGTCCTGACGACACCACCTCCTATGGAGCGTGTTGAATGTTACTAGATGGATGAGTCCTGAGACACCACCTCCTCCTACTGGAGCGTGTTGAATGTTACTAGACATTATGTCCCATACTGTAATACTCCTGACTCTGGATGAGTCCTGATGACACCACCTCCTCCTACTAGAGCGTGTTGTATGTTACTAGATGGATGAGTCCTGACGACACCACCTCCTCCTACTGGAGCGTGTTGAATGTTACTAGACATTATGTCCCATACTGTAATACTCCTGACTCTGGATGAGTCCTGATGACACCACCGCCTTCTGCTGGTATACTAACACTACTACACGTCTGCATCACAATCAAACCGCTAGCTACTGCATCTACAGTACAGCAAGGATATGGCTCCCTCAACCTTTCCCCTGCAAGCCAGTCCCCGAGGACGAGAGGGGGGGGACGAGGACGAGAGGTGGAGGGAGAGAGGGGGGTGGAGGACGAGAGGGGGGTGGAGGGGGGAGAAGAGAGCTTGTTGTTTTCAGCCTATTACTTCAGAGGCCTGTTAGCCAGTCAGAGCACATCTGAGACATGAACACAGCAGTGTCAGAGGTCGACTAGAGAGGAGAGTGTTGCTTCCAGCACGTCACTGTCAAAGTTGTACTTACTATGACTGGGATATCGCGCTACCTTATGATGACTCACTAACTGTAAGTTACTCAGGATAAGAGCCTCTGCTAAATGACTCACTAGATAAGAGCCTCTGCTAAATGACACACTAGATAAGAGCCTCTGCTAAATGACTAACTAAACTTAAGTCTCTCTGGATATGATTCTCTGTTAAATGACTAAAATGGCAAAGTAAAATGTCTGTGGACCTAGGATGGAATTTAAGGATTTTGAGCACTATTAAACCCCATTTCTACTTACCCGGGTCATGAAAGCCCATTTCTACTTACCCGGGTCATGAAAGCCCATTTCTACTTACCCGGCTCATGAAAGCCCATTTCTACTTACCCGGCTCATGAAAGCCCATTTCGACTTATCCGGCTCATGAAAGCCCATTTCTACTTACCCGGCTCATGAAAGCCCATTTCGACTTACCCGGGTCATTAAAGCCCATTTCGACTTACCCGGGTCATTAAAGCCCATTTCGGGGTCATGAAAGCCCATTTCGAGCCCATTTCTACTTACCCGGGTCGTGAAAGCCCATTTCTACTTACCCGGCTCGTGAAAGCCCATTTCTATTTACCCGGCTCATGAAAGCCCATTTCTATTTACCTGGCTCATGAAAGCCCATTTCTACTTACCCGGCTCATGAAAGCCCATTTCTACTTACCCGGCTCATGAAAGCCCATTTCTACTTACCCGGCTCATGAAAGCCCATTTCTATTTACCCGGCTCATGAAAGCCCATTTCTACTTACCCGGCTCATGAAAGCCCATTTCTACTTACCCGGCTCATGAAAGCCCTTTTCTACTTACCCGGCTCATGAAAGCCCATTTCTACTTAGCCCATTTCTACTTACCCGGCTCGTGAAAGCCCATTTCTACTTACCCGGGTCATGAAAGCCCATTTCTACCAGGCACATCTTCTACCAGCCCGGTCTGAAAAGCTTCGGGCTTGAATCCGTGATGGACCAGTTTCTACAGTTCTTCCCCGTAGAGTCTCTCATTTCTCTAGTAATTCTCATAGAATCACAATGGAATTAAAATGCTAAATCATCCTTCTGGGTTGTTGCTTTGAGTGGGACGGACAGACAGACAGACAGACGGACGGACAGGATTTTCCTGCTGTTTCTACCTCTGTTCCTCACAAAGAGCCAAGATGATCACCAACCCATGTATATGCCACCCCAAGTCTCTCTCGCTGTCTCTCTCTCTCGCTGTCTCTCTCTCTCGCTGTCTCTCTCTCTCGCTGTCTCTCTCTCTCGCTGTCTCTCTCTCTCGCTGTCTCTCTCGCTCGCTGTCTCTCTCGCTCGCTGTCTCTCTCTCTATTCAATTGACTTTATTGACATGGCAAGTTCATTATTACTTACATTGTCAAAGTATACATATCGAAAAATAAAAATAAAATGAAAATATATATTTATATATAAATAAATGGTGGGACCAACAGCAATAATAATAGTAGTAGTGGACATGGGATTACCATTAACAACAACTACAACAACAATATTAATGAGAACGACAATACATTAAAGCAGTGGTAGTAGACCAGTGTCAACATGACAGAGAAGACACATGACCTGGTAGTAGATCAGTGTCAACATGACTGAGAAGACACATGACCTGGTAGTAGACCAGTGTCATCATGACTGAGAAGACACATGACCTGGTAGTAGACCAGTGTCAACATGACAGAGAAGACACATGACCTGGTAGTAGACCAGTGTCATCATGACTGAGAAGACACATGACCTGGTAGTAGACCAGTGTCAACATGACTGAGAAGACACATGACCTGGTAGTAGACCAGTGTCAACATGACTGAGAAGACACATGACCTGGTAGTAGACCAGTGTCAACATGACTGAGAAGACACATGACCTGGTAGTAGACCAGTGTCAACATGACTGAGAAGACACATGACCTGGTAGTAGACCAGTGTCAACATGACTGAGAAGACACATGACCTGGTAGTAGACCAGTGTCAACATGACTGAGAAGACACATGACCTGGTAGTGACCAGTGTCAAAACAAGATGGGAAATACACATGACCTGGTAGTAGACCAGTGTCAACATGACTGGCAGGAAGACACATGACCTGGCTAGTAGACTGCACATTGTGTCAATCATGTATTGAATTATAATTTTGGGAAAGAAATATTCTCTTAGGTCTGAGACACATGACCTGGTATGAAAGACAAAGCAGCCAGCCACAAAGACTGTCCTCTCTGGGCACAAGATGGGAAATATTATCGACATGACTTTTCACTGGCTGTCCCTCAGGTTGTGGCAGGAGGACACATATTTGGCTGCCAAAACTGCACATTGTGGCTTTTCACCATCTTTTATAGTTTCACATTCTTTGTATTGAATTATAATTTTGGGAAAGAAATATTCTCTTAGGTCTGAGTATTTGTCACAGTGTAATAGGAAATGCAGCTCTGTCTCTACCGCTCCCCTGGAGCAGAGTGAGCACAGACTGTCCTCTCTGAGCAGCCAGGTTGGTCTGTGACGACCGGTCTCTATATAGAAGTTTACTTTGATTTTTTGTGGTGTCTTTCCAATTGGTGATATATTTTTCTTTTTGTTTTGTGATGATTTGGTTGGGCCAGATTTTCTGAGTGCTGTCCTGAGGCTCTATGGGGTTGGTTTGGGTTGGTGAACTGAGCCTCAGAACCAGCTGGCTGAGTGCTGTCCTGAGGCTCTATGGGGTTGGTTTGGGTTGGTGAACTGAGCCTCAGAACCAGCTGGCTGAGTGCTGTCCTGAGGCTCTATGGGGTTGGTTTGGGTTAGTGAACTGAGCCTCAGAACCAGCTGGCCGAGGGGACGCTTCTCTTGTTTCATCTCTTGACATTGTAGGGCTGTGTGATGGAATGTTTTGGGGTCACTTGTTTTGGGTATTGGCCCAATTCTGGCCCAATTCTGCTCTACATGCATTATTTGGAGTTTTTCTTTGCACTTGCAATAGTCTTGTAAAACTCTGCATGCAGTATTTCAATTGGATGTTTGTCCCATTTGGTAAATTAATTATAAGAGATTGGACCCCATACTTCACTGCCATATAGAGCAATAGGTTCTATAACTGATTGAAAAATTTTGAGCCAGATTCTATTTGGAATTTCGATTTTGATGTTCCTTTTAATGGCATAGAATGCCCTTCTTGGTTTGTCTCTGAGCTCATTCACAGCCATGTGAAAGCTACCTGTGTTGCTGATATTTAGTCCTAGATACGTGTAGTTTTTGGTGTGTTCTAATAGAACTGTGTCCAAATATAATTTATATTTGTCATCCTGATTTCTGGACCTTTTTTGGAATATCATTATATATATATATTTTTTTTAGGTTAACGGTCAGAGCCCAGGTCTGACAGAACCTGTGGTTAACGGTCAGAGCCCAGGTCTGACAGAACCTGTGGTTAACGGTCAGAGCCCAGGTCTGACAGAACCTGTGGTTAACGGTCAGAGCCCAGGTCTGACAGAACCTGAGGTTAACGGTCAGAGCCCAGGTCTGACAGAACCTGAGGTTAACGGTCAGAGCCCAGGTCTGACAGAACCTGAGGTTAACGGTCAGAGCCCAGGTCTGAACCTGGAACCTGAGGTTAACGGTCAGAGCCCAGGTCTGTCTTACGGAACCTGTGGTTAACGGTCAGAGCCCAGGTCTGACGGAACCTGTGGTTAACGGTCAGAGCCCAGGTCTGACGGAACCTGTGGTTAACGGTCAGAGCCCAGGTCTGTGGTTAACGGTCACGGAACCTGTGGTTAACGGTCAGAGCCCAGGTCTGACGGAACCTGTGAAGATCATCTGGTGCAGCTGTAACCCCCAGGTCTTTAGTGGGAGACAGCAGCACCAGGTCATCTGTCTACAGCAGACCCTCTTTAGTGGGAGACGGCAGCACCAGGTCATCTGTCTACAGCAGACCCTCTTTAGTGGGAGACAGCAGCACCAGGTCATCTGTCTACAGCAGACCCTCCTTAGTGGGAGACAGCAGCACCAGGTCATCTGTCTACAGCAGACCCTCTTTAGTGGGAGACAGCAGCACCAGGTCATCTGCGTACAGCAGACACTTGATTTCAGTGTTGTGTAGGATGATACCAGGTGCTGCCGATTCTTCTAATGTTTTTGCCAATTCATTAATGTAGATGTTAAATAGTGCTGGACTTGTTGGACAGCCCTGTTTCACTCCCCGTCCCTGAGAGAAGAAGTCTGTTTGCTTGTTGTTAACTCATTAATGTAGATGTTAAATAGTGTTGGGCTTATTGGGCAGCCCTGTTTCACTCCCCTGAGAGAAGAAGTCTGTTTGCTTGTTGTTAACTCATTAATGTAGATGTTAAATAGTGTTGGACTTATTGGGCAGCCCTGTTTCACTCCCCGTCCCTGAGAGAAGTCTGTTTGCTTGTTGCCAATTTTAACCACATTTGTTTTTAGTGTACATTGATTTAATAGCATCATGTTTTCCCTCCAATACCACTTTCTATTAGTTTATAAGAAAGACCTTCATGCCAAATTGAATCAAATGCTTTCTTGAAATCTACAAAACACGAGTAGATTTTTCCTTTGTTTTGGTTTACTTGTTTGTCAATTAGAGTGTGGAGGGTGTAAATGTGGTCTGTTGTATGATAATATTTTAGAAATCCAATCTGGCTTCTGCTCAGGATGTTGTGTTCGTCAAGGAAATTATGTAGTCTGCTATTTATAATACTGCAGAGAATTTTCCCCAAGTTGCTGTTAACGCAAATTCCTCTTTTGGGTCAAATTTGTCTCCATTTTTATAGATTGGTGTGATCAATCCCTGGTTCCAAATATCGGGGAAAATACCTGCAGTGAGGATAATGTTGAAGAGTTTGAGTATAGCCCATTTGAATTTGTGGTCTGTATATTTGATAATTTCATTTAAAATACTATCAGCACCACAGGCCTTTTTGGGTTGGAGAGTGCATAGTTTTTCCAATAATTCTTCTTCAATTCTGGAAACTGTAATCTCTCGCTGTCTCTCTCTCGCCGTCTCTCGCCGTCTGTCTCTCTCTTTCTCCCTATTTCCTTTCTCTCTGGTGTTGTGATCAATGGTCCTCGTAGAGACTAAAGATATATTTTATCACCTTAATAATTGTTTTTTCACAGTACCTCTACTATTCTCTTCTGACCCACAGGCTGTTTGTCTGCTAGCTAGGCAGCCTATCTCTCTTCCTCTCCTCTAGGGTCTATGTTATTGATCCCAGCTGCCTCAGACTCCTGTTCATGTGTCCACTCTGTATTTTTTTTAAACTATTTATTAGTTTACTCTCTGCAGTCATGCAAAATCTTCCTTTTCTCGTTCTCTCTCCTCCCTCAGCCGCTATGAAGCATGTGGCTTGATTTCTCTCCCATCCCTCCTTTTGTTCTCTCTCTCGCTCTCTTTACACCTCTCCTTCTCTCCCCCTCTGTCTCATATCAATGGGCTTTATTGGCATGTGAAACATATGTTAACATTGCCAAAGCATGTGAAATAGATAATGAAAATGAACAGGAAACATTACACTCACAAAAGTTCCAAAAGTGTAAAGACATTTCAAATATTATGTGAAAATAGTTCAAGTACAAAAGGGAAAATAAATTAGCATAAATATGGGTTGTATTTACAATGGTGTTTGTTCTTCACTGGTTGACCTTTTTTGTGATGGCACACTGGAATTTCACCCAGTAGATATGGGAGTTTATCAAAATTGGGTTTATTTTAAAAATTATTTTGTGGGTCTGCGTAATCTGAGGGAAATATGTGTCTCTAATATTGGTCATGCGTTTGGCAGGAGGTTAGGAAGTGCAGCTCAGTTTCCACCTCATTTTGTGGGCAGTGAGCACATAGCCTGTCTTCTCTTGAGAGCCATGTCTGCCTACGGCGGCCTTTCTCAATAGCAAGGCTATGCTCACTGAGTCTGTACATAGTCAGCTTTCCTTAAGTCACTTCTCTTCAAATTAGCTGTTTCTGTTTTAGCCACACCCTTTTTGCTGACAGCTGTATAAAATCGAGGACAGAGCCATGCAATCTCCATAGACCAACATTGGCAGTAGAATGGCCTTACTGAAGAGCTCAGTGACTTTCAACGTGGCACCATCATAGGATGCCACTTTTCCAACGAGTCCGTTAGTAAAATGTTTTGCCCCGGTCAACTGTAAGGGCTGTTATTGTGAAGTGGAAACATCTAGGAGCAACAACGGCTCAGCCCTGAAGTGGTAGGCCACACAACACAACACCTGAAGTGGTACTGAAGCGCATGTTTGTCGGGAGCTTCATGAAAATGTGTTTCCTGCACACAAGCCTAAGATCGCCAAGCGTCATCTGGAGAGCTCGCCGCTATTGGACTCTGGAGCAGTGGAAACGCGTTCTGGATGAATCACGCTTCACCGTCTGACACTCTGACGAACAAATCTGGGTTTGACAGATGCCAGGAGAACGCTACCTGCCACAATGCATAGTGCCAACTGTAAAGTTTGGTGGAGGGGGAATAATGTTCTGGGGTTGTTTTTCATGGTTCGGGCTCCTTAGTTCCTGTTGAAAGGAAATCTTAGCGCAACAGCAGACAATGACATTCTAGATACTGGCGACCTGATTCAATTCAGTGATCCTGCTCGGATCACATAAAGAAGTTGCGATAGTACATTTTTTGTATTTTTTTTAAAGGTGTTATTCAAATTAAAAGCGCAATGAATATTCGACCTTTGTGTAATGATTTAACTCCCACCTCTTGTGGGACATTTATTTTCAAGGAGCGTAATAAATATCAACTGACAAGCTGACGCACACGGTTACAAATAGTAGCTAGCTAGAAATTGCGCAAAAATTGTTTTTTTCAAAGAAGTTGACAATGAATGTAGGGTGTTCCAGCAAGACATAGAAATATTTTATTTTTTGAGGTATCAGGGATAGCTGTGTGCAAAGGAAGCATTGCTGTCTTGAAAGACTACAACTTGTCCCGACACTTCCAGATGAAGCATGCAGAGAAATATAGGAATGTGTCTTCTGAGCAGAGGACAAGTGTATCGAAAGAGTTGCTTTCTCAGTTGCAAAAGCAGCAAGGACTTTTCACAAAACTGCATTCAGCAAACAACGGATTTTGCTAGAGCTAGATATGTACTGTCCCACAAAATTGCTAAACACAGCAAGGCGTTCGCTGAGGGAGAATGCACACCAACGTGAGATGGCCGAGTTTGGTGGAAGGTGCTTTTAAAAAGGTGTGGGGGAGACCTGAAGTCTGAGATGGTTTGAGTTTTTTTCCGAATGAAAGGAAAATATGTCGATTTGCCTCAGCTGAAACAAAAAGAATGGTTGGCTGATTTGTTGTTTTTAACCTTCCGTGGGCATCATGACCCTCCATGAATGAACTGAATTCCAAACTACAAGGGACATTTTGCACGTCAGATGTACAGCCTTGTCTTCAAGGGAACGTTACTCCTCCTGACCCGTCAAGTAGAAGCCAACAATCTCCCCCACCTCCCGGGGGGGGTGGTGTATATAACACTGAGACGTTGTATTTAAGATTCTCTCTCATCCTCTGTCCTGCTATCCCTCTCTCCTCTTCCATCTCTCTCTCTCTCTCTCTCTCTCTCTCTCTCTCATCCTCTCTGTCCTGCTATCCCTCTATCTTCTATCATTCTCTCTCCTCTTCCATCTCTCTCTATCTCATCCTCTCTGTCTGTCTATCCCTCTCTTCTATCATTCTCTCTCCTCTTCCATCTCTCTCTCTCATCCTCTCTATCCCTCTATCATTCTCTCTCCTCTTCCATCTCTCTCTCATCCTCTCTATCCCTCTATCATTCTCTCTCCTCTTCCATCACTCTCTCTCTCATCCTCTCTATCCCTCTATCATTCTCTCTCCTCTTCCATCACTCTCTCTCTCATCCTCTCTATCCCTCTATCTTATATCATTCTCTCTCCTCTTCCATCTCTCTCTCAGCCACGATGAAGCAGGTGGCTCGTACGGTGGCTAAAGTGGAGCTGTCTGATCATGTGTGTGACGTCGTGTTCGCTCTGTTCGACTGCGATGGTGAGTAGGTGTTTGTGTGTTCATTGTTCCATGTTTATATCAATGCGAGACGCTTTCTCTCAATATATTTTAACTAATAATACTATCTCCCCCTTAATACAACTATCTCTCACTCCTCTCTCCCCCTACCTCTCTCTGCTCCCTCCTCCTTCCCTCCCTCTCCCCCTAGGTAATGGAGAACTGAGTAATAAGGAGTTTATAGCCATAATGAAGCAGCGTCTGATGCGAGGTCTAGAGAAACCTAAAGACATGGGTTTCACCCGGTTGGTACGAGCCATGGTGAAGTGTGCCCAAGACACCGCATGGGACTTCGCCATGCCAAAACAGAATTAGACACCTGTGTATGTGTGTGTCACGCCCAAGCAGCATTAAGGATGGGAGGGATGTGTGTGTGCTTGGGCAGGCGTGAGAATGCAAGTGTGTGTATTGGAGTGACGAAAAGGGTGTTTACTCTGCTCCTCCACACAACTCGAACTGTCGATGACGTCTTCTGGCTCCCTGTGTCTCTCTCTCTCTCTCTCTGTGTCTCTCCCTGTGTCTCTCTCTCTGTGTCTCTCTCTGTGTCTCTCCCTGTGTCTCTCTCTCTGTGTCTCTCCCTCTGTGTCTCTCTCTGTGTCTCTCCCTGTGTCTCTCTCTCTGTGTCTCTCTCTGTGTCTCTGTGTCTCTCCCTGTGTCTCTCTCCCTGTGTCTCTCTCTGTGTCTCTCTCCCTGTGTCTCTCCCTCTCCCTGTGTCTCTCCCTGTGTCTCTCCCTGTGTCTCTCTCTGTGTCTCTCTCTCTGTGTCTCTCTCTCTGTGTCTCTCTCTCTGTGTCTCTCTCTCTGTGTCTCTCTCCCTGTGTCTATCCCTGTGTCTCTCTCTCTGTGTCTATCCCTGTGTCTCTCTCTCTGTCTCTCTCTCTCTGTGTCTCTCTCTTTCTCTGTCTCTCTCTTTCTCTGTCTCGGTCTCTCTCTGTCTCGGTGTCTCTCTCTCTCTGTCTCGGTGTCTCTCTCTGTCTCTGTGTCTCTCTCTCTCTGTCTGTGTCTCGGTGTCTCTCTCTCTCTCTGTCTCGGATTTAAAGCATATAGTTAATTGGCAACAATAGATGTTATAACTCATATCTGTTCACACCAATTAAAGACATCAAACTCATTATGACATCAGCTCTGGCGTAAACATAATCAATCATGTTACTACAATATGGTTCTTTCATCCAAAATGACACCCTATTCCCTATGCAGTGCACTACTTTAGACCAGGGCCCTATGGGGAATGGCACCCTATTCCCTATGTAGTGCACTGCTTTAGACCAGGGCCCTATGGGGAATGGCACCCTATTCCCTATGTAGTGCACTACTTTAGACCAGGGCCCTATGGGGAATGGCACCCTATTCCCTATGTAGTGCACTACTTTAGACCAGGGCCCTATGGGGAATGGCACCCTATTCCCTATGTAGTGCACTACTTTAGACCAGGGCCCTATGGGGAATGGCACCCTATTCCCTATGTAGTGCACTACTTTAGACCAGTGCCCTAGGGGGAATGGCACCCTATTCCCTATGTAGTGCACTACTTTAGACCAGTGCCCTAGGGGGAATGGCACCCTATTCCCTATGTAGTGCACTGCTTTAGACCAGGGCCCTATGGGGAATGGCACCCTATTCCCTATGTAGTGCACTACTGTAGACCAGAACCCTATGGGTCTTCTTATGGGCCCTGGTCAAGCGTAGTGCACTACATAGGGAATAGGGTGCCATTTTGAGATGCTGACGTGGCAGTTTGTCCTAGGAGGCTTTCCATGGACGGCTCTCCGCAATGCATCATGGGTATTATTAGGGGATGGGAGTTATAATCTTGTATATTTATTGTTTTGGGATTTGTAGTAATTGTCTTGGCGAATGTAATGTAAACACAACCTTTTTCCCTGAATAAGGATTAAACAGCACTTTATAAACCCTCGTTATAGTTTAGAGGATTTATGTTTGACTGCAAAACAAGAAATCCTGTTACTCCCTCAATTCAAAGGTTAAAGGATTTGTTTAAATCATGTGGAATGTCTCTCTAAAATAGGTGTCTCTCTCTGAGGCTGTTCCATCTCTCTCATCTCTCATCCTCTCTGTCCTTCTATCCCTCTATCTAATGTCTCTCTCTGAGGCTGTTCCATCTCTCTCATCTCTCATCCTCTCTGTCCTTCTATCCCTCTATCTAATGTCTCTCTCTGAGGCTGTTCCATCTCTCTCATCCTCTCTGTCCTTCTATCCCTCTATCTAATGTCTCTCTCTGAGGCTGTTCCATCTCTCTCATCTCTCATCATCTCTCATCCTCTCTGAGGCTGTTCCATCTCTCTCATCTCTCATCCTCTCTGTCCTTCTATCCCTCTATCTAATGTCTCTCTCTGAGGCTGTTCCATCTCTCTCATCTCTCATCCTCTCTGTCCTTCTATCCCTCTATCTAATGTCTCTCTGAGGCTGTTCCATCTCTCTCATCTCTCTCATCTCTCATCCTCTATCCCCTCTATCTAATGTGTCTCGAAGATATTCTACAACTGTACAGACTGTCGACGTTGGAGTTGTATTCCCTGCTACCGTCCCGGCCTGTTTTATTTCAGAGAGCGGGTTATTATTACTGAATGAATTTCTAATTCTGATGTTCAACCAGAGTATTATTAAAGATGTTTGTTTTTCTGAATAGACTCATTGTCCTCTTTGACCTTTGACCTGGCTAGACGTGTAGCTCCCTCCAGCAACCGTTCCTTGATTTTACCTGGCAGCTTTATTCTGTAGATTCAGTCAGAACTTATAAAGTAAATGAAAAATACAGTTAAACACACTCTTACAACCTTATCTTACGAGTGACTTATTAGCTTGGTATAACTCTGAAGTGCTTACATACATAACAGTTAAACCAGCGTTATAACAGGTTCAGATTAAAGACATGAATAAAGGAAAAATACCTCATTGGCTGCTGATTACAGAAGGGAGGAAATCAAACTTCACACTTATTATTCCTGGCATGAATTCACACTTCATCCTGACATACACTCTTCAACCTTTATGAACTACACCCGATGACATGAAAATGTAGCTAACGCAGTGCAGGATTGCCTTCCCTCCAAAAGTGTGTTGCTACAATAAGGATCCCCGTTACAACAGTATTAGCCACGTAGTTCCGCTTGTATTATCATTTCCCCCGCACAGCGGACACGTAAACAATTCAAACAAAAGACAACGACCTGTAAGTCTAACTGTCTAACCTTTATACAGGTAACGAGTTCAAACAGGTGCAGGTAATACAGGTAACGAGTTCAAACAGGTGCAGGTAATACAGGTAACGAGTTCAAACAGGTGCAGGTAATACAGGTAACGAGTTCAAACAGGTGCAGGTAATACAGGTAACGAGTTCAAACAGGTGCAGGTAATACAGGTAACGAGTTCAAACAGGTGCAGGTAATACAGGTAACGAGTTCAAACAGGTGCAGGTAATACAGGTAACGAGTTCAAACAGGTGCAGGTAATACAGGTAACGAGTTCAAACAGGTGCAGGTAATACAGGTAACGAGTTCAAACAGGTGCAGGTAATACAGGTAACGAGTTCAAACAGGTGCAGGTAATACAGGTAACGAGTTCAAACAGGTGCAGGTAATACAGGTAACGAGTTCAAACAGGTGCAGGTAATACAGGTAACGAGTTCAAACAGGTGCAGGTAATACAGGTAACGAGTTCAAACAGGTGCAGGTAATACAGGTAACGAGTTCAAACAGGTGCAGGTAATACAGGTAACGAGTTCAAACAGGTGCAGGTAATACAGGTAATGAGTGGAGAACAGGAGGGATTCTTAAAGAAAAACTAACAGGTCTGTGAGAGCCGGAATTCATACTGGTTGGTAGAAATCAAAAAAATCAAATCAAATTTTATTTGTCACATACACATGGTTAGCAGATGTTAATGCGAGTGTAGCGAAATGCTTGTGCTTCTAGTTCCGACAATGCAGTAATAACGAACAAGTAATCTAACTAACAATTCCAAAACTACTGTCTTATACACAGTGTAAGGGGATAAAGAATATGTACATAAGGATATATGAATGAGTGATGGTACAGAGCAGCATAGGCAAGATACAGTAGATGATATCGAGTACAGTATATACATATGAGATGAGTATGTAAACCAAGTGGCATAGTTAAAGTGGCTAGTGATACATGTATTACATAAGGATGCAGTCGATGATATAGAGTACAGTATATACGTATGCATATGAGATGAATAATGTAGGGTATGTAAACATTATATTAGGTAGCATTGTTTAAAGTGGCTAGTGATATATTTCCCATCAATTCCCATTATTAAAGTGGCTGGAGTTGAGTCAGTGTGTTGGCAGTAGCCACTCAATGTTAGTGGTGGCTGTTTAACAGTCTGATGGCCTTGAGATAGAAGCTGTTTTTCAGTCTCTCGGTCCCAGCTTTGATGCACCTGTACTGACCTCGCCTTCTGGATGATAGCGGGGTGAACAGGCAGTGGCTCGGGTGGTTGTTGTCCTTGATGATCTTTATGGCCTTCCTGAAGCATTGGGTGGTGTAGGTGTCCTGGAGGGCAGGTAGTTTGCCCCCGTGCAGACCTCACTACCCTCTGGAGAGCCTTACGGTTGAGGGCGGTGCAGTTGCCATACCAGGCGGTGATACAGCCCGACAGGATGCTCTCGATTGTGCATCTGTAGAAGTTTGAGTGCTTTTGGTGACAAGCCGAATTTCTTCAGCCTCCTGAGGTTGAAGAGGCGCTGCTGCGCCTTCTTCACCATGCTGTCTGTGTGGGTGGACCAATTCAGTTTGTCTGTGATGTGTAAGCCGAGGAACTTAAAACTTACTACCCTCTCCACTACTGTTCCATCAATGTGGATAGGGGGGTGCTCCCTCTGCTGTTTCCTGAAGTCCACAATCATCTCCTTAGTTTTGTTGACGTTGAGTGTGAGGTTATTTTCCTGACACCACACTCTGAGGGCCCTCACCTCCTCCCTGTAGGCCGTCTCGTCGTTGTTGGTAATCAAGCCTACCACTGTTGTGTCGTCGGCAAACTTGATGATTGAGTTGGAGGCGTGCGTGGCCACGCAGTCGTGGGTGAACAGGGAGTTCAGGAGAGGGCTCAGAACGCACCCTTGTGGGGCCCCAGTGTTGAGGATCAGCGGGGTGGAAATGTTGTTGCCTACCCTCACCACCTGGGGGCGGCCCGTCAGGAAGTCCAGTACCCAGTTGCACAGGGCGGGGTCGAGACCCAGGGTCTCGAGCTTGATGACGAGCTTGGAGGGCACTACGGTGTTAAATGCCGAACTGTAGTCGATGAACAGCATTCTCACATAGGTATTCGTCTTGTCCAGATGGGTTAGCGCTAGGTGATCAAATACTTATGTCATGCAATAAAATGCAATTTAATTACTTAAAAATCATAATGTGATTATTATCTGTCTCTCACAGTTGAAGTGTACCTATGATAAAAATTACAGACCTCTACATGCTTTGTAAGTAGGAAAACCTGCAAAATCGGGAAGTGTGTCAAATACTTGTTCTCCCCACTGTAATTCAGGTGAGGGAAAAAACATCCCCCCACATCCGCCAGTCGTGTGAGAAACTCGTCATCATGCATCAGGTCAGACAAGTGAAACATATGATCAGTAAAGAAAACTTTAAACTCATCTCTCAAACACACGAGAGTTCAGGGGCCTTGCTTAAAGAAAGTTAACCATTTTCACTGTAGTGTCCAAAACGTCTTTCAAGCTGTCAGGCATTCCCTTGGCAGCAAGAGCCTCTCTGTGGCAGTGTATTATTATCTGACCCTGCTGGTCATTTATGAACGTTTGAACATCTTGGCCATGTTCTGTTATAATCTCCACCCGGCACAGCCAGAAGAGGACTGGCCACCCCTCATAGCCTGGTTCCTCTCCACCCGGCACAGCCAGAAGAGGACTCTCCACCCTTTATAGCCTGGTTCCTCTCTAGGTTTCTTCCTAGGTTCTGGCCTTTCTAGGGAGTTTTTCCTAGTCACTGTGCTTCTACACCTGCATTGCTTGCTGTTTGGGGTTTTAGGCTGGGTTTCTGTACAGCACTTTGAGATATCAGCTGATGTAAGAAGGGCTATATAAATACATTTGATTTGTACCTAAGTGGCGCCGGGAGCAACTGCTTGCACGCGTGTTATCACTCCACTATGTCTCCCTGTCATGGCTTTTGTGCCATCAGTACAGATACCAACACATCCTGACCACAAGTTCATTTGATGTCACAAACACCGGATTTTCGTTTATTTTTTTAAACTATAAAAAAGTATGAAAAATATTCCAACCAGGAATACCCGCTCTGGCGGACTGGAATATTTTTCAGACTTCTTTATATTTGTTTTTAAAAAATTATAAGAATGAAACAAAAATCTGGTGTTTATGTCCAACAGTTATTATATTTCAGTCTTCTGTGATGTATATAAAGTGTAATATTGGGATGCAAACTCATACATTTGAAATGTATCCAAACTTATCTGATATGGTATAGGTGTGTGTGTGAGGTGAACATGTTGTTTATCTGATATGGTATAGGTGTGTGTGTGAGGTGAACATGTTGTTTATCTGATATGGTATAGGTGTGTGTGTGAGGTGAACATGTTGTTTATCTGATATGGTATAGGTGTGTGTGTGAGGTGAACATGTTGTTTATCTGATATGGTATAGGTGTGTGTGTGAGGTGAACATGTTGTTTATCTGATATGGTATAGGTGTGTGTGTGAGGTGAACATGTTGTTTATCTGATATGGTATAGGTGTGTGTGTGAGGTGAACATGTTGTTTATCTGATATGGTATAGGTGTGTGTGTGAGGTGAACATGTTGTTCATCTGATATGGTATAGGTGTGTGTGAGGTGAACATGTTTATCTGATATGGTATAGGTGTGTGTGTGAGGTGAACATGTTGTTTATCTGATATGGTATAGGTGTGTGTGTGAGGTGAACATGTTGTTTATCTGATATGGTATAGGTGTGTGTGTGAGGTGAACATGTTGTTTATCTGATATGGTATAGGTGTGTGTGTGTGTGTGTGAGGTGAACATGTTGTTTATCTGATATGGTATAGGTGTGTGTGAGGTGAACATGTTGTTTATCTGATATGGTATAGGTGTGTGTGTGTGTGTGTGTGTGTGAGGTGAACATGTTGTTTATCTGATATGGTATAGGTGTGTGTGTGAGGTGAACATGTTGTTTATCTGATATGGTATAGGTGTGTGTGTGAGGTGAACATGTTGTTTATCTGATATGGTATAGGTGTGTGTGTGAGGTGAACATGTTGTTTATCTGATATGGTATAGGTGTGTGTGTGTGTGTGTGTGTGTGTGTGAGGTGAACATGTTGTTTATCTGATATGGTATAGGTGTGTGTGTGAGGTGAACATGTTGTTTATCTGATATGGTATAGGTGTGTGTGTGTGTGTGTGTGTGAGGTGAACATGTTGTTTATCTGATATGGTATAGGTGTGTGTGTGAGGTGAACATGTTGTTTATCTGATATGGTATAGGTGTATGTGTGTGTGTGTGTGTGTGAGGTGAACATGTTGTTTATCTGATATGGTATAGGTGTGTGTGTGAGGTGAACATGTTGTTTATCTGATATGGTATAGGTGTGTGTGTGAGGTGAACATGTTTATCTGATATGGTATAGGTGTGTGTGTGAGGTGAACATGTTGTTTATCTGATATGGTATAGGTGTGTGTGTGAGGTGAACATGTTGTTTATCTGATATGGTATAGGTGTGTGTGTGAGGTGAACATGTTGTTTATCTGATATGGTATAGGTGTGTGTGTGAGGTGAACATGTTTATCTGTTTATCTGATATGGTATAGGTGTGTGTGTGTGTGTGTGTGAGGTGAACATGTTGTTTATCTGATATGGTATAGGTGTGTGTGTGTGTGTGTGTGTGTGTGTTGTTTAGGTGAACATGTTGTTTATCTGATATGGTATAGGTGTGTGTGTGAGGTGAACATGTTTATCTGATATGGTATAGGTGTGTGTGTGAGGTGAACATGTTGTTTATCTGATATGGTATAGGTGTGTGTGTGAGGTGAACATGTTGTTTATCTGATATGGTATAGGTGTGTGTGTGAGGTGAACATGTTGTTTATCTGATATGGTATAGGTGTGTGTGTGTGTGTGTGTATAGGTGAACATGTTGTTTATCTGATATGGTATAGGTGTGTGTGTGTGTGTGTGTATGAGGTGAACATGTTGTTTATCTGATATGGTATAGGTGTGTGTGTGAGGTGAACATGTTGTTTATCTGATATGGTATAGGTGTGTGTGTGTGTGTGTGTGAGGTGAACATGTTGTTTATCTGATATGGTATAGGTGTGTGTGTGAGGTCATGTTGTTTATCTGATATGGTATAGGTGTGTGTGTGAGGTGAACATGTTGTTTATCTGATATGGTATAGGTGTGTGTGTGAGGTGAACATGTTGTTTATCTGATATGGTATAGGTGTGTGTGTGAGGTGAACATGTTGTTTATCTGATATGGTATAGGTGTGTGTGTGTGTGTGTGTGAGGTGAACATGTTGTTTATCTGATATGGTATAGGTGTGTGTGTGTGTGTGTGTGTGTGTGAGGTGAACATGTTGTTTATCTGATATGGTATAGGTGTGTGTGTGAGGTGAACATGTTTATCTGATATGGTATAGGTGTGTGTGTGAGGTGAACATGTTGTTTATCTGATATGGTATAGGTGTGTGTGTGAGGTGAACATGTTGTTTATCTGATATGGTATAGGTGTGTGTGTGAGGTGAACATGTTGTTTATCTGATATGGTATAGGTGTGTGTGTGTGTGTGTGTGGAACATGTTGTTTATCTGATATGGTATAGGTGTGTGTGTGTGTGTGTGTGAGGTGAACATGTTGTTTATCTGATATGGTATAGGTGTGTGTGTGAGGTGAACATGTTGTTTATCTGATATGGTATAGGTGTGTGTGTGTGTGTGTGTGAGGTGAACATGTTGTTTATCTGATATGGTATAGGTGTGTGTGTGAGGTGAACATGTTGTTTATCTGATATGGTATAGGTGTGTGTGTGAGGTGAACATGTTGTTTATCTGATATGGTATAGGTGTGTGTGTGTGTGTGTGTGTGAGGTGAACATGTTGTTTATCTGATATGGTATAGGTGTGTGTGTGAGGTGAACATGTTGTTTATCTGATATGGTATAGGTGTGTGTGTGTGTGTGTGTGTGTGAGGTGAACATGTTGTTTATCTGATATGGTATAGGTGTGTGTGTGAGGTGAACATGTTGTTTATCTGATATGGTATAGGTGTGTGTGTGAGGTGAACATGTTGTTTATCTGATATGGTATAGGTGTGTGTGTGAGGTGAACATGTTGTTTATCTGATATGGTATAGGTGTGTGTGTGAGGTGAACATGTTGTTTATCTGATATGGTATAGGTGTGTGTGTGAGGTGAACATGTTGTTTATCTGATATGGTATAGGTGTGTGTGTGAGGTGAACATGTTGTTTATCTGATATGGTATAGGTGTGTGTGTGAGGTGAACATGTTGTTTATCTGATATGGTATAGGTGTGTGTGTGTGTGTGTGTGTGTGTGTGTGAGGTGAACATGTTGTTTATCTGATATGGTATAGGTGTGTGTGTGAGGTGAACATGTTGTTTATCTGATATGGTATAGGTGTGTGTGTGAGGTGAACATGTTGTTTATCTGATATGGTATAGGTGTGTGTGTGAGGTGAACATGTTGTTTATCTGATATGGTATAGGTGTGTGTGTGTGTGTGTGTGTGTGTGTGAGGTGAACATGTTGTTTATCTGATATGGTATAGGTGTGTGTGTGAGGTGAACATGTTGTTTATCTGATATGGTATAGGTGTGTGTGTGAGGTGAACATGTTGTTTATCTGATATGGTATAGGTGTGTGTGTGAGGTGAACATGTTGTTTATCTGATATGGTATAGGTGTGTGTGTGAGGTGAACATGTTGTTTATCTGATATGGTATAGGTGTGTGTGTGAGGTGAACATGTTGTTTATCTGATATGGTATAGGTGTGTGTGTGAGGTGAACATGTTGTTTATCTGATATGGTATAGGTGTGTGTGTGTGTGTGTGTGTGTGTGTGAGGTGAACATGTTGTTTATCTGATATGGTATAGGTGTGTGTGTGAGGTGAACATGTTGTTTATCTGATATGGTATAGGTGTGTGTGTGAGGTGAACATGTTGTTTATCTGATATGGTATAGGTGTGTGTGTGAGGTGAACATGTTGTTTATCTGATATGGTATAGGTGTGTGTGTGTGTGTGTGTGTGTGTGAGGTGAACATGTTGTTTATCTGATATGGTATAGGTGTGTGTGTGAGGTGAACATGTTGTTTATCTGATATGGTATAGGTGTGTGTGTGTGTGTGTGTGTGTGAGGTGAACATGTTGTTTATCTGATATGGTATAGGTGTGTGTGTGAGGTGAACATGTTGTTTATCTGATATGGTATAGGTGTGTGTGTGAGGTGAACATGTTGTTTATCTGATATGGTATAGGTGTGTGTGTGAGGTGAACATGTTGTTTATCTGATATGGTATAGGTGTGTGTGTGAGGTGAACATGTTGTTTATCTGATATGGTATAGGTGTGTGTGTGAGGTGAACATGTTGTTTATCTGATATGGTATAGGTGTGTGTGTGAGGTGAACATGTTGTTTATCTGATATGGTATAGGTGTGTGTGTGAGGTGAACATGTTGTTTATCTGATATGGTATAGGTGTGTGTGTGTGTGTGTGTGTGTGTGTGTGTGTGTGTGAGGTGAACATGTTGTTTATCTGATATGGTATAGGTGTGTGTGTGAGGTGAACATGTTGTTTATCTGATATGGTATAGGTGTGTGTGTGTGTGTGTGTGTGTGAGGTGAACATGTTGTTTATCTGATATGGTATAGGTGTGTGTGTGAGGTGAACATGTTGTTTATCTGATATGGTATAGGTGTGTGTGTGAGGTGAACATGTTGTTTATCTGATATGGTATAGGTGTGTGTGTGAGGTGAACATGTTGTTTATCTGATATGGTATAGGTGTGTGTGTGAGGTGAACATGTTGTTTATCTGATATGGTATAGGTGTGTGTGTGAGGTGAACATGTTGTTTATCTGATATGGTATAGGTGTGTGTGTGAGGTGAACATGTTGCGATGTTTGTTTGTTTAGACACCCTGATTGCGGTAAAAAGGATTATAAAGCATATTTATTGACAACATGATATTCCACTACAAAGAGAGAGAGAGAGGGAAATTTAAATAACATGATTTAGGCTACTGAAAATAATCTAAAGTAAAATGTGTTTATTTATTTTTTTAGCCTAGTGGTTACAAGTATTTAGGCATGTCATGTGACTTTAGGCATGTCATGTGACTTTAGGCCTCATGTGACTTTAGGCCTCATGTGACTTTAGGCCTCATGTCGGTTTAGATTTATGGATCATAAAGAAATGGCGAAACATTCTCTCGACTCCAAAGAAATTGCATGTGGCACAGGAACCACCTGGCTCGCTGAGGAACCACCTGGCTCGCTGAGGAACCACCCGGCTCGCTGAGGAACCACCCGGCTCGCTGAGGAACCACCCGGCTCGCTGAGGAACCACCCGGCTCGCTGAGGAACCACCCGGCTCGCTGATTTAAAGAGGCTTCCTTGCATAGCTTTTTATTTTTATCCCATAAGAGTAGGAGTAAAAATGTCTCTATTCTCAGGAGATGCTTTGTGGATACGGGCCCTGACCCTAAAACCCACAATGTTGGTGCGTCATGTGACGTCCCTGCCACCTTATTGGTGTGCTGATGATTCAGGCCACAGCCTTTAGGTTTATGAATGCTTCTTACTTCATCAACACCATGGTCTTCTCAACCTTGTCATTCAGGTTGTCTGTGATGTGTATCCTGTGGAACTTGAAGCTTTATACATTCTTTTTTGTTTTGTTGACGTTGAGGGAGAGGTTATTTTCCTGACACCACACTCCGAGGGCCCTCACCTCCTCCCTGTAGGCCGTCTCGTCGTTGTTGGTAATCAGGCCAACCACTGTTGTGATTGAGTTGGAGGTGTGCGTGGCCACTCAGTCATGGGTGAATGGGGTGTACAGGAGGGGGCTGAGCACGCACCGTTATGGGTTCCCAGTGTTGAGGATCAGCGTAGTGAGGGTGTTGTTTCCGACCTTAACCACCTGGGGGCGACCTGTCAGGAAGTCCAGGACCCAATTGCACAGGATGGGGTTCAGACCCAGGGCCTCCAGCTTGATGATGAGCTTGGAGGGTACTATGGTGTTGAATGTTGAGCTGTAGTCAATAAACAGAAATCTTACATAGTTATTCCTCTTGTCCATATGGGATAGGTCAGTGTGCAGTGCAAATCTGTGGATTTGTTGGGCTGGTATGCAAATTGCAGTGGGTCGGGTAAGGTGGAGGTGATATGATCCTTAACTAACCTCTCAAAGCACTTCATGGAAATCCTACCCTTCAAGGGCCTGTATGGCTGCACTAGTATACTAATTCTAAACACACACAATTGTTATTATATGTTGTCCTGTCTACCAGTAACTGTCTACCCATCCTATCTACCAGTAACTGTCTACCCATCCTGTCTACCAGTAACTGTCTACCAGTAACTGTCTACCCGTAACTGTCTACCAGTAACTGTCTACCCGTACTGTCTACCCGTAACTGTCTACCCGTAACTGTCTACCAGTAACTGTCTACCCGTCCTGTCTACCAGTAACTGTCTACCAGTAACTGTCTACCAGTAACTGTCTACCCGTCCTGTCTACCAGTAACTGTCTACCCGTCCTGTCTACCAGTAGCTGTCTACCAGTAGCTGTCTACCCGTCCTGTCTACCAGTAGCTGTTGAATATTGGTCTTGTTTGCTGGTTTTTGTTGTAAAAAAAAAAGAACATTTTAAAAATCAGACTGTCTTCAATCAAAACTTTGATTAGTTGAATCAGATGTCCCTATAGACAGAAATGTTTGAGCTCAGGCGGCAGGGTAGCCTAGTGGTTAGAGTGTAGGGACGGCAGGTAGCCTAGTGGTTAGAGTGTAGGGGCGGCAGGTAGCCTAGTGGTTAGAGTGTAGGGGCGGCAGGTAGCCTAGTGGTTAGAGCGTAGGGACGGCAGGTAGCCTAGTGGTTAGAGTGTAGGGACGGCAGGTAGCCTAGTGGTTAGAGTGTAGGGACGGCAGGTAGCCTAGTGGTTAGAGTGTAGGGGCGGCAGGTAGCCTAGTGGTTAGAGTGTAGGGGCGGCAGGTAGCCTAGTGGTTAGAGTGTAGGGGCGGCAGGTAGCCTAGTGGTTAGAGTGTAGGGACGGCAGGTAGCCTAGTGGTTAGAGTGTAGGGGCGGCAGGTAGCCTAGTGGTTAGAGTGTAGGGACGGCAGGTAGCCTAGTGGTTAGAGTGTAGGGACGGCAGGTAGCCTAGTGGTTAGAGTGTAGGGACGGCAGGTAGCCTAGTGGTTAGAGTGTAGGGGCGGCAGGGTAGCCTAGTGGTTAGAGTGTAGGGGCGGCAGGGTAGCCTAGTGGTTAGAGTGTAGGGATGGCAGGTAGCCTAGTGGTTAGAGTGTAGGGACGGCAGGTAGCCTAGTGGTTAGAGTGTAGGGATGGCAGGTAGCCTAGTGGTTAGAGTGTAGGGATGGCAGGTAGCCTAGTGGTTAGAGCGTAGGGATGGCAGGTAGCCTAGTGGTTAGAGCGTAGGGGCGGCAGGTAGCCTAGTGGTTAGAGCGTAGGGACGGCAGGTAGCCTAGTGGTTAGAGCGTAGGGACGGCAGGTAGCCTAGTGGTTAGAGCGTAGGGGCGGCAGGTAGCCTAGTGGTTAGAGCGTAGGGGCGGCAGGTAGCCTAGTGGTTAGAGCGTAGGGACGGCAGGTAGCCTAGTGGTTAGAGCGTAGGGACGGCAGGTAGCCTAGTGGTTAGAGTGTAGGGACGGCAGGTAGCCTAGTGGTTAGAGTGTAGGGACGGCAGGTAGCCTAGCGGTTAGAGTGTAGGGACGGCAGGTAGCCTAGCGGTTAGAGTGTAGGGACGGCAGGTAGCCTAGCGGTTAGAGTGTAGGGGCGGCAGGTAGCCTAGTGGTTAGAGTGTAGGGGCGGCAGGTAGCCTAGTGGTTAGAGTGTAGGGGCGGCAGGTAGCCTAGCGGTTAGAGTGTAGGGACGGCAGGTAGCCTAGCGGTTAGAGTGTAGGGACGGCAGGTAGCCTAGCGGTTAGAGTGTAGGGACGGCAGGTAGCCTAGCGGTTAGAGTGTAGGGACGGCAGGTAGCCTAGCGGTTAGAGTGTAGGGACGGCAGGTAGCCTAGCGGTTAGAGTGTAGGGACGGCAGGTAGCCTAGCGGTTAGAGTGTAGGGACGGCAGGTAGCCTAGCGGTTAGAGTGTAGGCACGGCAGGTAGCCTAGCGGTTAGAGTGTAGGGACGGCAGGTAGCCTAGCGGTTAGAGTGTAGGGACGGCAGGTAGCCTAGCGGTTAGAGTGTAGGGACGGCAGGTAGCCTAGCGGTTAGAGTGTAGGGACGGCAGGTAGCCTAGCGGTTAGAGTGTAGGGACGGCAGGTAGCCTAGCGGTTAGAGTGTAGGGACGGCAGGTAGCCTATCGGTTAGAGTGTAGGGACGGCAGGTAGCCTAGCGGTTAGAGTGTAGGGCCAAGGTTACTAGATTGAATCCCAGAGCTGACAAGGTAAAAATCTGTCGTTCTGCCCCCTGAACAGGCAGTTAACCCACTGTTCCTAGGCCGTCATTGTAAGTAAGAATTTGCTCTTAAACTGGCTTGCCTAGCTAAAAAAGGTATTTAATTTTTTTTTTTTTTAGCTAAAAAAGGGAAGTAATGTTTGCTTTCTTGGGCCCTAGTCAAAAATATGCAAAGGGCTCTACCTCGTTCCTCTTCTACCAAAGTGCATTAATTGAGTAGCAAACTGCAGTAGAAAAGAGATTCAGTAACTTAGAGGACAAGGTTAAGTAAATAAAATGTTTAAAAATAAATGAAAAATGTTTGGCCTTCTGGGTTATTTACATGTTGGTCCTATTGAAAGTATTTTTTATTTAATTCATTTGAGTTCCTAAGTGAAAGGAAAAAGACAGATTTTAAATGTGGAGGGAGAAAGGGGAGATTGGAACAACTAGGTATTTTATTCACGTAATAACAATACTCAATAAGAAAATAAGACTAGAAACAGGAAATTGAAAATTCACAAAATTAAAACAACGTGTGGTTGGCTGCTGAACCAAATGAACCAATAGGCTGGCAGTTGACTTCAGCAGGAATCAACATCACATCTGAAATGGCAGCGTATTCCCTACAGTACACTACTTACGACCACTAGTGAACGGGGTACCATTTCAGATGCAACCAGATCCTGTTCAGTAGGCACAACAGAATTACTTTTTTTTTTTTTTTTTTTTTTAGAAACGGAGTTTACCGTTTCAAAACGTTTTGTTTCAGTGCATCCTACTGAACACAACCCAGGAAGTTATTTTTAGACTGCAGCTTGTAATAACAGTTGGATGATCCCTGATACTCCCAGGCTAAAAAAAAAAAAAAAAATACTGATCTAAAACGGGTGCGTTCCAGGCTGACTAACATTGCAGTGGTTGAATCCTTATCCAGGCGTGAGATCTGGTTAGGCCACTGCAAATGTAGTCAGCCTGGAACGCACCCACTACGAAATATCCACACCATAATAAATCATACCAAGAGAGAAACTAAAAGAACATTTCATTCAACCCTCAAAAACAAACCCCACAGGTCTGCATGTTCCATACAAAAACAGTGATTTTCCTGACAACACAAAAAAAAATCTAACGAATAACCCCTTTCCCCGCAATGCAAACTGCAATAAACAAGAAACAGAATTTAAATTTACGACTGGGGGGGAAGAAAAAATAAAATATATATATATCACTGGACAGAATGTATGAGATCCAGGCTAACAATTTCACAACAAGCAACATATTAAGTGGCCGAGAGAAAAATCTGAAAACAGTTTGAATTGATATTTAACTGAATTGGTGGCTGACTACCGCCACCTGGTGGCTATATGTTGTACATGAATCCTTTGTGCTCCGTCCTGAAGGCACAGGGGAGACAGTCAAGACACCTCGCCTGCAGCTTTTCTTCTGTCCTAAACTGCACCCCATTTCCTACGTAGTGCACTACTTTCGATCAGGTCAAAAGTAGTGCACTACGTAGGGAATAGGGTGTAATTTAGGACACAGGGGAGGTGTCTTGACTGGGTGCCATTTCAAGGAAAGCTAATCTCCACTTCTACAGCGTCATTCCACCATTACAGAAATGTGCATTTTAAAAGGACTGGTTTAATTAACACAGACGTACGAACTACAAATCACCAGCCACTTGAGTCTCAGCTCTAGTTCAGTTCACGATCTTCAGCTCAGGTTTCTGCTGAGGGGGAGGTCGGGATGGGGAGGGGGGCAGACCGTCCTGGTCCTCAGATAGTCCTGGGTCGAGAGGGGAGGAAGAGGGGTAGTGACAAACGATGACTAGGTTCTCAGTCGCTGTCGAACTTGATGGAGTTGACGGACTGGGAGATGGCTCCTCCACAGTAGCTACCCCTCTTCTTCTTGGTCTTCTCGTGACGGAAGGACTTCCCCTTGGTGAAGCGGAGCACGTCATTGGCCCTCTGGCCCCAGTCTCCATCCGACCCGCGCTGAGGAGAGCACAGAGACAGTCAGAACCCGTCTAGCCAATCATGACATGTTGACGACTGTCGATTCATAACTACTGTACAGCTTTTACTTTGAGTTTTGGGAACAAGCAGGAACAAGCACTGGAAATTAGTGCAAACTAAGGTGTGAACGTGAACATTGTCCATTCAGCGTGTGAATTATTATTATTATTATTTTTTTTACATACGGTTGGAATAATACTGTGAAATGATAGTGCCCTTTTCGTGTTTGAAAAGATGTCCTGAAATTTCAGCCTGTTTCGGTAGGATGACGTTTGTCTGCCTAGTGACATCACAATGCGGTAAATTAGTTAATGGACCAATAAGAAAGAGTTCCAAAGCTCTCGGCCAACAACTAGTTTTCAGTTGTCTCCCCCCTTGGCGGGAAAAAAAATATTGATCTTTGCCAAGAATACTTTTTTAAAGTTTCACTTTTAAATGACCATTTAAATGGTGTTTAAATTTTAACCAATCACAGTAAGGTATTTAAATCATTACCCAGAAATTACTTGTTAGAGATAAAAAAATAAAAATACATTTTTTAAAGCCCCTGCACTTGAGTGAATAAAGCTGCTGTAATGGTGTTTAAATGAAGGGTTTAGTACACAGAGCTGTAATGGTGTTTAAATGAAGGGTTTAGTACACAGAGCTGTAATGGTGTTTAAATGAAGGGTTTAGTACACAGAGCTGTAATGGTGTTTAAATGAAGGGTTTAGTACACAGAGCTGTAATGTGTGTTTAAATGAAGGGTTTAGTACACAGAGCTGTAATGTGTGTTTAAATGAAGGGTTTAGTACACAGAGCTGTAATGGTGTTTAAATGAAGGGTTTAGTACACAGAGCTGTAATGGTGTTTAAATGAAGGGTTTAGTACACAGAGCTGTAATGGTGTTTAAATGAAGGGTTTAGTACACAGAGCTGTAATGGTGTTTAAATGAAGGGTTTAGTACACAGAGCTGTAATGGTGTTTAAATGAAGGGTTTAGTACACAGAGCTGTAATGTGTGTTCTTAGTACATTGTGTTATAAAGGAAATAATTATACAAATTGCAACTGAATCAAGTTTGAGCCCCATTTGTAATTTCTATAGTAGACAGACAAAGGGGAGTGTAGTTCTCACCTTGGCGTCGAAGGAGTTGTCAGCCAGTCGGTTATCCACATCAATTTCCTCCTCTCTTATTCTACGGAAAGGTACATTGATCTTTAGGAGGGACAGACGGGTCAAACAGGGAATTTAGGAGTCAAGTTTAGTCCATATTTGACACTGACGCAGACCAGTTAGTTCCACAATGCACCTCGGTTCTGTATCGCCCCATCAAACACCTGGCACGTATACAATTCCTTAGGGAAGTATTCAGACCCCTTGACTTGTTACGTTACAGCCTTATTCTAAAATGGGTACCGGTACAGAGTCAATGTGGAGGCAGTGGCTCGGTTGGTTGTTGTCTTTGATTATCTTTTTGTCCTTCCTGTGACATCGGGTGCTGTAGGTGTTAGAGGGCAGGTAGTTCGCAACCGGTGATGCGTTGGGCAGACCGCACCACCCTCTGGGGAGCCTTGCGGTTGTGGGCGGTGCAGTTACCGTACCAGGCAGTGATACAGCCTGACAGGATGCTCTCAATTGTGCATCTGTAAAAGTTGAGGGTTTTAGGTGACAAGCCAAATTCCTAAAGCCTTCTGAGGTTGAAGAGGCGCTATTGCGCCTTCACCACTGTGTGCGTGGACCATTTCAGTTTGTGATGTGTACGTTGAGGAACTTAAATCTTTCCACCTTCTCCACCACTGTCCCGTCGATGTGGATAAGGGGGTGTTCCCTCTGCTGTTTCCTGAAGTCCACGATCATCTCCATTGTTTTGTTGACGTTGATCGTTGTTGGTGATCAAGCCTACTACTGTTGTGTCGTCTGATGCTCTCATGCACGCATGCTTCATTGTTGCTTGACTCGACGCGAGCGTAGAAGTAACTTAGCTCGTCTGGAAGGCTTGTGTCACTGGTCAGCTCTCTGCTGTGCTTCCCTTTGTAGTCTGTAATAGTTTGCAAGCCCTGCCACATCTGACGAGCGTCAGAGCCGGTGTAGTATGATCCAATCTTAGTCCTGTACTGACGCTTTGCCTGTTTGATGGTTAGTCGGAGGGCATAGCGGGATTTTTATAAGCTTCCGGGTTAGAGCCCCGTTCCTTGAAAGCGGATGTTGCCTGTAATCCATGGCTTCTGGTTGTGGTATGTACGTACAGTCACTGTGGGGATGACATCATCGATGCACTTATTGATAAAGCCAGTGACTGATGTGGTGTACTCCTCAATGCCATCGGAAGAATCCCAGAACATATTCCAGTCTGTGCTGCAAAACAGTCCTGTAGTTTAGCATCTGCTTCATCTGACCACTTCCATATTGAGCGAGTCACTGGCACCTCCTGCTTTAAATTTCATTTGTAAGCAGGAATCAAGAGGGTAGAATTATGGTCAGATTTGCCAAATGGGGTGTGAGGGAGAGCTTTGTAAACAGCTCTGTGTGTTGAGGTAAAGTGGTCTTGATTTTTTTCCCTTCTGGTAACATGTGGGAGAAATGAGGTAAAAAGGATGAGTTTCCCTGCATTAAAGTCCCCGGCCACTAGGAGCGCCGCCTCTGGATGAGCATTTTCTTGCTTATGGTCTTATACAGCTCGTTGAATGCGGTTTTGGTGCCAGCATCGGGTTGGGGTGGTAAATAGATGGCTACGAAAAATATAGATAGAAACTCTTGGTAAATAGTGTGGTCTACAGCTTATCATGAGATACTTTTCCTCAGGCGAGCAAAACCTCGAGACTTCCTTAATATTAGATTTGGTGCACCAGCTGTTATTGACAAATAGGACCGACAGCCCTCGTCTTTCTGTTCCATCTTGCTGATGCAGCGTAAACCCAGCCAGCTGTATGTTATTCATGTTGTCGTTCAGCCACGACTCGGTGAAACATAAGATGTTACAGTTTTTAATGTCCCGTTTGTAGGATAGTGTAAGAATATTTTGAAGATAAATACACAACGCAGAGGACCTAAGTCCTAGATTAATGATCAATGGAAATAGTGTTTTTTCTGTAATAGGAAATTATTGATCACTGGGTCAGATACATGAATCTGATACAGGAATCTGTCCAGGGATCGAGCCTGAAATAGGATACTGTTATTTGGCCATTGGCCCAGTTTTATTGCAAGGAAGTCTAATTGGTCAACCACAGGCTAGGGCTGGGTTATAAATTACATCCTGTTCCTATGTTCTGTGGAGAGAATCACTGAGGACAGGGGAGCATGATCATCTACCATCCCGCATGATTTGTTCTCTTTGAATAAACCTATTTACCTCCCCCTGATTTTCCTCGTGTTACTGAAGAATAACATCAACTGCTAACAATAGTCTTGAGCAGAACTCATCCATTTTGTTATCCAATGATTGCAAGTTAGCTAATAGGACTGATGGTAGAGGGGGATTACTCACTCGCCGTCGGATCCTTACAAGGCACCCCGACCTACGTTCCCGATATCTCAGCCTCTTCTTCGGGAGAAGGACAGGGATTAGGCCCATGTCGGGTGTCTGAAGCAAATCCTTCGCGTCTGACTCATTCAAGAAAATAATCTTCGTCCGATACGAGGTGAGTAATCAATGTCCTGATTTCTAGAAGCTTTTTTCCGTCATAAGAGACGGTGGCAGAAACATTACGTACAAAATAAGTTGCAAATAACGCAAAAACACAATTGGTTAGGAGCCTGTAAAATGGCATCTCCTTCAGCGCCATCTGTCAGCACACAGCCAAGACAAAGGCAGGAGTGGTCTTGAAATGTCCTTGAGTGGACAAGCGCATCTCTGAATAAACCTGAAAATAGCTGCAACGCTCCCATCCAACCTGACAGAGCTTGATAAGTATTTCTCTCTGCAGATCCTATGTACAATTTGTTTTTAATTTCTTTATAAAATTAGCAAATATGTCCAAACCTGTTTTTGCTTTATCGTTACGAGGTAGATTGACGAGGGAATTTTTTTTTTTTTTAAATCCATTTTAGAATAAGGCTGTAACGTAATAAAATGTGGAAAAAGTCAAGGGGTCTGAATACTTTCCGAATGCACTGTACATCTATGCCAGAAAAGCATCTCTGTGGTACAGAAATACAACATCTATTTCTGTATACTAAGTCTGACACCATGTCAAAGTTTATTTTCCATATACAACAAACACCAAACCAACAAATGATAAGTATTAAATAGTTATACTAGCCAAGCGCTAGCCAGTCTCTGTTCTGTTCTCACCTTCTTAGAGACTTTAGGGAACGTCTGTGGTGTTGTTGTTGCTTTGTTATTTTTAGGTGTCGTTAATTCTTCCTCGTCCTCTGAGGCTCCTCCATCCCTTTTTCTCTTACCATTTACAATGCCTGTGGAGGGAGAGAAGAGGGATAATGAGGAAAATATCCTTCTTGTCAATCTATCCAGTTACATAAAAACAATCCTGGTTATAAGAAATTAAACTAACCCAATAATCAATTTTTTAAAAAGGGCAATACAACTATAAAACAATGGAAACAATTCAAACAAGGATGACTTTAAGTAATTGAATTGTAGCGTGATAATTAGCCTTGCTGCAAAACATGGGCCATTTTTTCTTCTCTTGGTAAATGGCTCCAATATGTAGGCCATTAAGATAGCACTCAACACAATACAGTTGTACTAAGGCTTATGAGGCATTTAAAAGCTATAATTGTCAAGAATCAAATTGGGTAAATATCATGAATTTAAAATGACCATTGAACAGTTTCCAGACTTTACCTTTTTAGTGGCGTTCAAAACTCACCGTTAGCGATGGGAGTGGTGACTGCTGCCAGTGCTTTCTCCGCTGCCTCCTCTTCTTCAGAAGAAGAAGAGTCATCTGATGAGCTGCTGGCCTCCATGGTTTTAGGTCTGGCTGCTGGGGTGGTCTTGGGGGTGGCGGCAGGTTTCACAGTCTTTTTACTGGCCTCCTCTTCCTCAGAGCTACTCTCCTCGGAAGAGGAAGACTCGGCAGCCTTGGTCTGTTTCGTTACCTTGACTGCAGAGGTTGTTGCTTTGGGTGTAGCTGGCTTTCCATTGGTCAGAACAGGCTTAGCAGGCGTCGTCTTGGCGGCCTCTGTCTCCACCTCCGAGTCGGAACTGTCGGAGCTGCTTTCGGCTGCCTTTTTAGCCGAGGCTGGTGTTGTAGCCTTTGCTGCTGCTGGTTTGGGCGTGGCTGCAAGGTTCAAAGTTCAATTGAGTTGTCATATGTATAAAAATACAACGCTTAATGCTTATTCACAAGCGACCTCGAAATATAAAAGATACACAACAAAAATATGCCTACACAAAGTATGAGAGATAATGTGTTCTTACCCTCTTCATCACTTGAGTCATCTGAAGAGCTGCTGTCCTCCTTGGCTTTAGGTCTGGCTGCTGCGGTGGTCTTGGGGGCGGTCTTGGGGGCGGTCTTGGGGACGGCAGCGGGTTTCACAGTCTTTTTACTGGCCTCTTCCTCAGAGCTACTCTCCTCGGACGATGACGACTCTGCAGCTTTAGCCGGTGTCTTGACGGCAGGACTCTTGGCTGCAGGTTTGGGGGTGGTCTTGGGGGTGGTCTTCTTCGTAGCAGCAGCCTGGTCCTCCGAATCCGAGCTGTCTGAATCGGAGCTGCTCTCGGCTGCTGCCTTGGCTGGGGCTGATTTAGTCACCACTGGGGTGGCTGGTTTAGAGGTAGCCTTCTTAGCTATGGCCTCATCCTCATCTGAGCTAGAGTCTGAGTCTGAACTGCTCTCGGCTGCTTTAGTAACCGGGGTTGCTGGTTTGGAAGCTGATTTAGGAACCGGGGTTGCTGGTTTGGAAGCTGATTTAGGAACTGGGGTTGCTGGTTTGGCTGGGGGTTAGCATCTTCAGAAGGCTGGGGTAGCTGCTCTCCGCTGCAGCTGATTTAGGAACCGGGGTTGCTGGTTTGGAAGCTGATTTAGGAACCAGGGTTGCTGGTTTGGAAGCTGATTTAGCAACAGAGGCTGGGGTAGCTCCTTAGCTGGGGGTTCGATCTTCAGAAGAAGAGTCGGGTTGCTGGTTTGGAAGCTGATTTAGGAACCGGGGTTGCTGGTTTGGAAGCTGATTTAGCAACAGAGGCTGGGGTAGCCTTCTTAGCTGGGGGTTCGTCATCTTCAGAAGAAGAGTCGGAGTCCGAGCTGTTTTCTGTAGCAGCCTTGGCTGGGGCCTTGGGAGCAGCTGCAGCAGGTTTAGCTGGTGTCTCGTCCTCAGAACTGCTGTCAGAGTCTACAGGACAGACAGGTGCCAACATTACAGCATTTAAAAATGGTAGATTCAGTTAAATAAAATGTGAGTTTCTTTGACAGTCTAAGCCAAGACTTAAATTCCAATCCCCCACTCCCGAGTGCTATGTAACACTTAACTGTGATTTTCTGTGGACGTTATTCAGCGCCCAACAACGAGCAGAAAATCTTTTCTTAACAGGTTAAGACAACTTTTTCCGGTGTCTGACTGAAATGTATCCAACTGGTGCAAAGTTAGAACAGAAGCAAAACTGAACATCTCCCTCCCAGCATAACATCTACGATTTGTCCTTTTCAAATAAACCTATTTTTTCTCCCCCTGATTTGCTTCTGTGTCTTCGTTATTGAAGAACAACATCAACTGTTAACACCGGTTAGTCGAGGTAATATGTACATGTAGGTAAAGTTAAAGTGACTATGCATAGATTATAAACAGAGTAGCAGCAGTGTAAAAGAGGAGTCTGGGTAGCCCTTTGATTAGTTGGTCAGGAGTCTTACGGCTTTGGAGTAGAAGCTGTTTAGAAGCATTTTCGACCTCTGCTTGGTGCTCCGGTACCACTTGCAATGTGGTAGAAGAGAGAACAGTCCATGACTAGGGTGCCTGGAGCCTGAATTTTTAGGGCCTTCCTCTGACACCGTCTGGTATAGAGGTCCTGGATGGCAGGACGCTTGGCCCAAGTGATGTACTGGGCTGTACGCACTACCCTCTGTAGTGCCTTGCGGTTGGAGGCTGAGCAGTTGCCATATCGGGCAGTGACGCAACAAGTCAGGATGCTCTCGATGGTGCAATTGTAGAACCTTTTTGAGGATCTGAGGACCCATGCCAAATCGTTTCAGTTTCCTGAGGGGGAATAGGCTTTGTTGTGCCCTCTTCACGACAGTCTTCGTGTATTTGGTCCATTTTAGTTTGTTGGTGATGTCGACACCAAGGAACTTGAAGCTCTCAACCTGCTCCACTACAGCCCCGTCGATGAGAATGGGGGTGTTCTCGGTCCTTTTTCTGTGGTCCACAATCTCCTTTGTCTATGATCACGTTGAGGATGTTGTCGTCCTGGCACCACACGGCCAGGTCTCTGACCTCCCTATAGGCTGTCTCGTCGTTGTCGGTGATCAGGCCTAGCGGTGTTGTGGAGTCGTGCCTGGCCATGCAGTCTTGAATGAACAGGGAGTACAGGAGGGGACTAATCACGCACCCCTGAGGGGCACCCGTGTTGAGGATCAGCGTGGCGGATGTGTTGTTCCCTACCCTTACCACCTGGGGGCGGCACGTCAGGAAGTCCAGGATCCAGTTGCAGAGGGAGGTGTTTAGTCCCAGGGTCCTTAGCTTAGTGATGAGCTTTGAGGGCACTATGGTGTTGAACACGGAGCTGTAGTCAACGAATAGCATTCTCACATAGGTGTTCCTTTTGTCCAGGTGGGAAAGGGCAGTGTGGAGTGCAATAGAGATGTAACCAGTGGATCTGTTGGGGCTGTTTGCAAATTGCCATCGGTCTAGGGTTTCTGGGATAATGGTGTTGATGTGAGCCATGACCAGCCTTTCATTGCTACAGACGTGAGCGCTACGGGTCGTAGTCATTTAGTCAGGTTACCTTCGTTAGTCAGGTTTAGTCAGGTTACCTTCGTTAGTCAGGTTACCTTCGTGTTCTTGGGCACAGCGACTATGGTGGTCTGTGTGAAACATGCTGGTATTACAGACTGTCGACCGATTACGACTTTTCAACGCCGATAACGATGATTGGAGGACCCAAAAAAGCAGATACCGATTAAATCGACCGATTCTAATATGTATTTGTAATAATGACAATATCAATATTGAATGAACACGTATTTTAAACTTAATATAACACATAAATAATGAATAATGCAAAAACAGTGTTGGAGAAGAACGTAAAAGTGCAATATGCGCCATGTAAGAAAGCTAACGTTTAAGTTCCTTGCTCAGAACATGAGAACATATGAAAGCTGGTGGTTCCTTTTAACACGAGTCTTCAATATTCCCAGGTAAGAAGTTTTAGGTTGTAGTTATTATAGAACTATTTCTCTCTATACCATTTGTATTTCATACACCTGTGACTATTGGATGTTCTAATAGGTACTTTAGTATTGCCAGTGTAACAGTATAGCTTCCGTCCCTCTCCTCACCCCTACCTGGGCTCGAAACAGGAACACGTCGACAACAGCCACCCTCGAAGCAGCGTTACCCAAAAGCGCATGCAGAGCAAGGGGAACAACACTCCAAGTCTCAGAGCGAGTGACGTTTGAAACGCTATTAGCGCACACCCGTTAACTAGCTAGCCATTTCACATCGGTTACACCAGCCTAAACTCGGGAGTTGATAGGCTTGAAGTCATAAACAGCAGAGCTGCTGGCAAAATGCACGAAAGTGCTGTTTGAGCCTCCCGGATGGCGCAGTGGTTAAGGGCGCTGTACTGCAGCGCCAGCTGTGCCACCAGAGACCCTGGGTTCGCGCCCAGGCTCTGTCGCGACCGGGAGGTCCGTGGGGCGACGCACAATTGGCCTAGCGTTGTCCGGGTTAGGGAGGGCTTGGCCGGTAGGGATATCCTTGTCTCATCGCGCACCAGTGACTCCTGTGGCGGGCCAGGCGCAGTGCGCGCTAACCAAGGTTGCCAGGTGCACGGTGTTTCCTCCGACACATTGGTGCTGCTGGCTTCCGGGTTGGATGTGCGCTGTGTAAAGATTGGGTTGTGTATCGGAGGACGCATGACCTTTTAACCTTCGTCTCTCCCAAGCCCGTACGGGAGTTGTAGCGATGAGACAAGAAAAAAATAATAAGAATTTAAAGAAGAAAAATAAAGTGCCGTTTGAGCCTGCTGCTGCCTACCACCGCTCAGTCAGACTGCTCTATCAAATCATAGACTTATAATATAATAACACACAGAAATACGAGCCTTTGGTCATTAATATGGTCAAATCTGGAAACTATCATTTCGAAAACAAAACGTTTATTCTTTCAGAACCGTTACGTATTTTATCTAACGGGTGGCATCTATCAGTCTAAATATTGCTGTTACATTGCACAACCTTCAATGTTATGTCATAATTATGTACAATTCTGGCAAATTAATTATGGTCTTTGTTAGGAAGAAATGGTCTTCACACAGTTCGCAACGAGCCAGGCGGCCCAAACTGCTGCATATACCCTGACTCTGCTTGCACTGAACACAAGAGAAGTGACACAATTTCCCTAGTTAAAAGACATTCATGTTAGCAGGCAATATTACCTAAATATGCAGGTTTAAAAATATATACTTGTGTATTGATTTTAAGAAAGGCATTGATGTTTATGGTGAGGTACATTTGTGCAACGACAGTGCTTTTTTTGTGAATGTGCTTGTTAAATCACCCGTAGGCTGTAATTTCATGATAAATTAACAGAAACTGCATCGATTATATGCAACGCAGGACAAGCTAGATAAACTAGTAATATCATCAACCATGTGTAGTTAACTAGTGATTATGTTAAAATTGATTGTTTATTATAAGATAAGTCTAATGCCTTGGCTCCTTGCTGCACTCGCATAACAGGTAGTCAGCCTGCCACGCAGTCTCCCCGTGGAGTGCAATGTCATCGGCCATAATTGGTGTCCAAAAATGCAGATTACCGATTGTAATGAAAACTTGAAAATCGGTCAATCCGATTAATCGGTCGACCTCTATTACAGACTCAGTCAGGGAGAGGCTGAACATGTCAGCGAAGACACTTGCCAGTTGGTTAGCGCATGCTCGGAGTACACGTCCTGGTAATCCGTCTGGCCCTGCGGCCTTGTGAACGTCGACCCGTTTAAAGGTCTATCATTGGCTACGGAGATCACACAGTCGTCCGGAACAGCTGGTACTCTCATGCATGTTTCAGTGTTACTTGCCTTGAAGCGAGCATAGTAGTTATTTAGCTCGTCTGGTGGGCTTGTGTCACTGGGCAGCTCTTGGCTGTACTTCCCTCTGTAGTCTAATAGTTTGCAAGCCCTGCCACATCTGACGACCGTCGGGGCCGGTGTAGTACAAATCGATCCTAGTTCTGTAATGAAGCTTTCCCTGTGTGATGGTTCGTCATTCTTAAAAATGCACATACGGTCACCGTGGGGACGACGTCCTCGATGCACTTATTGATAAAGCCAATGACTGAGGTGGTGTTCCAAATTCCTCCTCAATGCCATTGGAGGAATCCCTGTGCAAAACAGTCCTGCCTCATTTGACCACTTCACTTGTGCTTCCTGTTTTTTTTCTTACCTTTATTTAACTAGGCAAGTCAGTTAGGAACAAATTCTTATTTTCAATGACGGCCTAGGAACAGTGGGTTAACTGCCTGTTCAGGGGCAGAACGACAGATTTGTACCTTGTCAGCTCGGGGATTTGAACTTACTACGCTCTAACCACTAGGCTACCCTGCCGCACCAATTGTTGCTTGTAAGCAGGAATCAGGAGGATAGAATTATGGTCAAATTTGCCACATGGAGGGTGAGGGAGAGCTTTGTACATGCCTCTGTAAAGGTGGTCTTGAGTTTTTTCCCTCTGGTTGCACATATAACATGCTGATAGAAATGAGGTAAAACTGATTCGAGTTTCCCTGCATTAATGTCCACGGCCACTAGGAGCGCCACCTCGGGATGAGCGTTTTCCGGTTTGCTTATGGCCACAGAGGGGCCCAACCGGTGAGAATGAGTCGCAATTTACTGGATGGTTTAACATTTTTGTAACATAACCCGTGTATAACAGTAAAAAAGTTAATTTGTCTCTAACACCGAGTCACAGATCTATTTGTGGCCTCTTGCCAACTTATTCAGCATAAACAGATCTGGGATGAATTCTAAAATGACTCCATCTTACAGCCTCGCCAACTTGTATTAAATGTCTTACCAGAGCTGGAAGAGCCTGATTTCTTAGCTGGGGCAGTCTTCGCTGGAGTCACCTTGGCTGCTGGTTTTTTAGCCTCTTCCTCATCTTCTGAGCTCGAGTCAGAGTCCGAGGAGGATTCAGCAGCCTTGCCTCGGGTCACGGTAGGAGTCGACTTAGCTGGTGCTGCTTTCACTGTCCCCTCTTCGTCATCCTCTGAACTCGAGGAAGAGGAGCCGTCTTCAACCACCTTCACAGTAGCCTTGGCCCCCGCTACAGTCACAGTCTTGGCCCCCCGCTCCTTCACCTCTGCCACCGTTACGGTTGCTGTAGCTGGCGCCACTTTCACAGTCTTCGAACCCTTCTCCTCCTCTTCTTCCTCTGAGCTGGAGTCTGAGGAAGAGTCTTCCTTGGCAGGGGTAACCGTTACTTTGACAGCTGTGGACTTAACCCTTATTACTTGTGGCTTCTTAGCCTTTTCTTCATCCTCAGAGCTAGAGTCAGAGTCTTCTGCTGGGGTTCTGCTGGGGTAGCCTTCGCTGGGGTAGCCTTCGCTGGGGTAGCCTTCACTGGGGTAGCCTTCACTGGGGTAGCCTTCACTGGGGTAGCCTTCGCTGCTTCTTCTTCAGAGCTGGAGTCTAAGAGGAACAAGAGAATCAACGAAACTGTTCACTTTAAGATCAAAACACCTCAACTCAGGTAAAACCGTGTTAGTAGTGGCTCGTCATTAAAAAACTAAAAATAATTAAAGGACAGTTTGCACAATATATTTCCACAAATCTAACGCAGATTGACGATACTCCATCTAAACAGTCTTGATGCAAAAGTTAACAAAAACACTTCCTATTTTAGCAATTTGAATCATTCATCAATACCTCAAAACGTTGCGGCTTTGACGACCTTTGACCGGCCAAGGGTTAGGTACCTACTGGTGCTGGCGGCACTGTAGCGGCATGTTTGGTTGAAATGCAAGTAGACGGGAATAAAGTCCTATTGCGTCGGACAGACTAGTGAACCCCCTGGCTATTCAGTCATATGCAGGCCTCACTTCGGTAAGTAGGTACTAAAGTGCCCAAAAACTTATCATGTTATGTTGCTAGTAGATAGCCAACAATCTATATTTGTTTAAGTGCACCAGATCATTCAAAACCAACTGTCCCCCACACACACACAAGGATTTAGCATGGTGTTTGGCGATGGAATAAGCTAGCAACAACTCTTCCAATGGAACACTGCACGTTTTGCATATTTCAAGGCGTGTCTTCATGATTTGCTCTACTTCCTGATCTTTATCGGCCAATGTAACGTGCAGGATATCGTGGTAGCCAACGGTTGTGTTTACCATCATCTGGGTTTACTGCTGCTAGTAGTAACACTCATGTTAGCACGTGGCTAGCTATAGCTATCGTCAGCCAACGACAGAGTTTTAACCAGTTTGGTTATAGACGTTCAATGTCTACTATGCTGGTAAAGGTAGATATTGTTTTTCACAGTAAAAGAAATGTGCTGAACTGCTAGTAACGGGATGTGTTTCACAGCCGCTAGTGGTTAGCTAGTTAAGGTAATGTGATTGGTTTCAGGGCTGCTAGTGGTTAGCTAGTTAGACGTTTCCAAAACTGCAAAGATATTGTCTGTGAGTGCCACAGAACTGATGTTACAGGCGAAACCCAGATAAAAATCCAATCAGGAAGTGCCGCATTTTTTGAAACCGCCTCATGCCAATGACTCCTTATATGGCTGTGAAGGAGCTAGCAGTCAGCTTACGTTTTCCCCAAGGTGTCTGCAGCATTGTGACCTCTTTTTAGGCATTTCCATTGGAGAATGGCTGTAAGAGACCATATAGGGCGAGTGGACGCATGGCGCCAAATAAATGGACATTTTGGATATATATGGACGGAATTAATCGAACAAAAAGGACCATTTGTGATGTTTATGGGACAGATTGGAGTGCCAAACCCAAAAAAAGAGGCCCGTCAAAGGTAATACATGTTTTATATTTTATTTCTGCGTTTTGTGTAGCGCCTGCAGGGTTGAAATATGCTACTCTTTGTTGACTGTTGTGCTATCAACAGATAGTAGCATCTTATGCGTACGCCGAAAAGCCTTTTTAAAATCTGACATGTTGGCTGGATTCACAACGAGTGTAGCTTTAATTTAGTATCTTACACGTGTGATTTAATGAAAGTTTGATTTTTAATATAATTTTATTTGAATCTGGCGCTCTGCATTTTCCCTGGCTTTTGGCCAAGTGAGACGTGACTGTCCCCCTATCCTAGAGATGTTAAAACAACAAGACTTTAGGATGATGTGGGTCTTCACCGTCTTGTGTGGACAGTGGCTTCCCTCCTGCTAGTGTAGTGGTCCTCTCTTTACGTCACTTTTCCCCAACGCGACTTCGATCAAATTCATATAAAGTTGTACCGAAATACAAATGTATAGTGATCTATCATATTGGGACTTTTATTTTGAAGGATGTTAACAAATCAGAATGTCGAACAGCGCAACCTAATTCTTCAATCTTCCCTTTCACCCGCCTGAAGATGTACAACATGTCGTGTTTACCACTTCTCTAGTCTAGAACATTTAGAACCAAGGTCTACAACAGACATAACCTATAGCCTTTAGAAACTAGGTCTAGAACCTTTAGAACCAAGGTCTACAACAGATAGAAACTATGGCCTTTAGAAACTAGGTCTAGAACCTACCTGTGCTCTCAGAGCTGGACTCTGCCTTCTTAGCAGCTGCAGCAGCTTTGGGGGTCACAGTCTTGGCTGGGGTGGTTTTGACTGTTTTAGCTGAGGAGAATAACGAGGTGTCAGATACCAGGACAGCACTCAGGGCCGGTTTCCCAGACAGGTGTAGCTGGGTCTTGGACTACAAAACACTTCATTTGAGTTTTGTCTTAAAATAAACTATGTCCGGGAATCCGTCCCTAAGTACAAACAGTAGTTCGTTACCTGACACTTTCTTCTTCTTCTCCTCCTCCTCATCGCTGCTGTCATCACTGCTGTCCGAGGAACTACTGTCTTTAGCTGGAGGGGTCTTGACGGGGCCAGGAGGTTTCACCGGGGTCTGTTGGGCGAGACAGTCAGTCTAAGAGGTCAAGGTATCACTAACTACATTGTGTAGACAGTCTGAAGATGTAGCAGCTGCACATGTGGTTTTAATTATCATTGAGGACATGCTGAAACAAGACATTTAAAAAAAAATCCCGCCAAATAAGAAGAGTGCCTTGGTATTTTCGTTCTAATGTGTACATTGTAGATTTTTCATGAAGATGTGTAATGACTTAGTTTTACGGTTGACTGAGCCTTCATTTCTCGTCTACCCCCCCCAAAACACACATTTACTCCACAATATATAGCTAATGTTCCTTCTTCCATTCCGGCATCGTATGACAGTGGCACACAAGACTGTTTTGTTAGATCAAGAAGATACTGTACCACGCCTAGGAAGGGACACTGTCACTGGCAACACAGCTCCCATGGTAACGTGGACGCCTGTCCTGTTTGTGAGCCCTGGGCACATATTTACAGATGGTCTCAGAATGGGACTGCTGATTCAGGATCAGGCCCCTTCTGTCAACCGACCTGTAGTCGTTATGACCCGAAAAGGCAGAACAGATCCTAGATCAGCTCTCCTCCACCGAGAGGCTTTTTGAATAGACCCCCCGGTGAGAGGTTGTGGATCAGTTTCAGTACCTTAGTGGGTGCCTCGTCTTCACTGGAGGTGTCTTCACTACTGCTGCTGCTCGCAGTCTTCTTCTGAGCTGCTGCCTTAGGGGTCGCGGCTGCAGCCTTTCCTGCCTTAGGGGTCGCGGCTGCAGCCTTTCCTGCCTTAGGGGTCGCGGCTGCAGCCTTTCCTGCCTTAGGGGTCGCGGCAGGAGCCTTTCCTGCCTTAGGGGTCGCGGCTGCAGCCTTTCGTTCTACAGAGCAAAGAAGAACAGTCAGCAAGACAACACCACAAAACAAGTAACATCCAAGAAGCAACCGCACAATGAGGGAAAGAACACTGATACAAATATGGGATCATGGTGGTCGTAAAGCAATTGTCTTGGTCGGGTCTCTGTCTAAAGAGATTCCATGTCTCAAGGGACTTCATGGTTGAACAAAGGTTAAAATGTAGAAAAGTTTGAAGTCATACGCACAATCCTGATTAAAAAAAAAAGTAAAACAATGGGTGCTGGGCAAAAGACAGACACTAGAAAAGAATCTGATAGAGATCCTTCTGGATCAAAACGTTGTTGGTAAAGGTGACAATTGGGAACATGTTCAGCACGCGTGACTTCCTGCTCATTCCAAAAGGTTAAAAATGTACTTACTAGCTGCAGGAGCTTTGGCCTCATCTTCAGATGACTCACTGCTGGAGCTCTTTGTCCCGACTGCCACTGGGCTCTTCACTGGGGCTTTGGCTGCTACAGGTTTCTGTTAGCAGAGATGAGGAACAGATTATTATTTTTTTTTAAACATGCTGCAAGAACAGACCTACCCCACACCTTCTTTATAACATAACCAACGTGTCAACAGCAAGATGCCATCATCAGGACACGCATCATCTTCACTAAGCCCCCGCCCCCCATTGCTCTATTATGGTCAGCCATTATAGCAAATCAACAACATTGATATTTTATTTTATTAGGATCCCCATTAGCCGAAAAACAATGGCAACAAGCTAATCTTTCTACACATAACGAAAAAGACAAGACAATTTACCTACATTTAAAAACATTAACATGTAGTGTGTGTGTATGTATGAGTGTGTGCAGTTCCACATACACACAACCAATAGGTCACATGGGGGGGGTTTATGCCGTGATGTGATGCTTTATCGGTTTCAATAAACCAGGTTTGCTGTTCACTACATGAGATGGAAGGGAGGTCCATGCAACATGGCTCTGTTCTGGACCTGGAGACCGTGAAAAGACCCCTGGTGGCATGTCTGGTGGGGGGGAAGTGTGTGTGGACCTGACCATAGATCACATGGTCAGGGATTTTAACATAATAAAAAGAGAAAATAAATGGTAAAACATAGCTCATGTACCTTCGCTACAGCCTCCTCCTCTTCGTCACTGGAATCATCACTGCTGCTGGAATCTGATTTAGCAGGGCGAGGAGCCTTGGCTGCTAACGAAAACACATCAAGAAACCGTTTAAAAAGGTAAGACTCAGTAAAAAAACGACGTTGCCACGAGCAACACCGCAGATATTGAGGTTAGCGAGATGCAAGACTTTTGCTCTAACAGCATCTGCGCATGCGCGCGGGTTCACTTCACAACGTCGTATAGCCACGATACCAAAACAGCAGAGAAGTTGAGCCTCGCGCTTCACCTCTTCGTGGATGTGAAAATCTACCCAATATGCTGTTTGCATATCTCAGAGTCCACCTTTTTTACCCCCGTTTTTGCGATAGTCAATTGGTAGTTACAGTCTGCAACTCCCGTACGGACTCAGGACAGTCGAAGGTCGAGCGTCCTCCGAAACACAACCCAGACAAGCCGCACTGCTTCTTGACAACGCACGCTTAAACCGGAATCAAGCTGCACCAATGTGTCGCTAATGACGCCACAGGAGTCGCTAATGTGCGATGGGACAGGAACATCCCTGCCCGCGAAACCCTCCCCTAACCTGGATGACGTTGGGCCAATTATGCGGCGCCTCACGGTCGCAACACAGCCTGGTATCGAACCAGGATCTGCAGTTACGTAGCTAGCACTGCCATAGACCGCAGCACCACTCGGGAGGCCCTTCTGAGGCTACCTTTAACGGGATAAAAAGGTCAACTCTGTCCATCAATGCCATGGCAATGTAGGATATTGGTTTAGAGGCAGCGGTTCTCAAACTAGGGGTCGCGAACCCATGTGGGGTTGCCTGTTTTAAATTTTAAAAATCTTTAACACACACACAGTACCAGTTAAAAGTTGACACCTACTCATTCATGGGTTATTTCTGTTTAAAAAAAATTTACATTGTAGAATAGTGAAGACATCAATATTATGAAATAACACTTTTTGGTTACTACATGATTCCATGTTTGTTAAACATATCAAAATATATGATTATTAAAAGTAGCCAGCCTTTGCCTTGACAGCTTTTCACACTCTTGGCATTCTCTCAACCAGCTTCATGAGGTAGTCCCCAGGAATACATTTCAATTAACAGGTGCACCTTGTTAAAAGTTAATTTGTGTAATTTTGCCTTCTTTAATGCAAAAACCATCAAGCACTATGATAAAACTGGCTCTCATGAGGACCGCCACAGGAAAGGAAGACCCAGAGTTACCTCTGCTGCAGAGGATAAGTTCATTAGTTACCAGCCTCAGAAATTTCAGCCCAAATAAATACTTCACAGAGTTCAAGTAACAGACATCTCAACAGCCACTGTTCAGAGGAGATGGAGTGAATCAGGCCTTCACGGTCAAACTGCTGCAAAGACACCACACAGAAGAAGTGAAGGGGACACCTAGTCAGTTGTACAACTGAATGTACTCAACTGAAATGTGTTGGCACAGGTATTACACTATAGGGCCAATGTGGCCCATAATGTGTTGGCTCTGGTATTACACTATAGGGCCAACGTGGGCCATAATGTGCTGCCTCTGGTATTACACTATAGGGCCAACGTGGACCATAATGTGCTGCCTCTGGTATTACACTATAGGGCCAACGTGGACCATAATGTGCTGCCTCTGGTATTACACTATAGGGCCAACGTGGACCATAATGTGCTGCCTCTGGTATTACACTATAGGGCCAACGTGGACCATAATGTGCTGCCTCGGGTATTACACTATAGGGCCAACGTGGACCATAATGTGCTGCCTCGGGTATTCTCGCTTGCATTGTCCTTTCCAGCATTGTTCCAGGCCAGTATAACGCCATCCAGCAGTGTGGCTCCGTTGATAGACCATGGTGCTTGCAAAGCCAAGGGTTTGATTACCGCCGGGGCTACCCATACAAAAATATATGCACACACTACTGTCGCTTTTGATAAGACTCTGCTAAATGGCATATATTAAAAGGACAGAGGAGTGCGTACCTGTGGGTGTGGCCTTGGCAGGTGCTGCAGCTTCCTCCTCCTCACTGCTCGACTCCTCACTGGAGCTCTCTGCAGTCTTTGCCTTCTTAGCAGACGGACTGTCACTGGATCCAGGACCGATGGGCAGCGCCTTGCGTTTCTTAGCTTCGGGAGACCTGAGAAAGGAATGGCGAACAGAGCAGTGAGAGGCATTCAAAAATAATTTAAAGAAACTGTTACCTATTGGTATGTGCACTTAATGGTTTAGCCCCACAGTCATCGAAAAAAGGGCTCTGAGAAGATGAGGTTGGATTGAAAATATACACGTCAAGTCATTCTCGCCAGCCACGTTGTTGGGTTGTAAAAGTTACTGACAAGAGTGTACTTACTTCACCCAGAAGTTGAAAATGTCAAGAAGACCAGCGGCCTCTTTTTCATCCTGGGGTGGCTGTTGCAAAGGAAGAATATTTCACATCAGCCATTTTATTCTCTTTGCAAGTTTACAGCCATCATGAGGCATTACATGTAACCAATTATTTCTCGAACAATGTTTTACCTACAAACAAGTGCATAACACACATAATGAGGAGTATTATTAGAACGAGTAAAGTTTTCGATGATGGATCAATGTTCGAACAGCAATAACCATTTCCCAATAAACAATAAAAGCCTGACATGTTAATCTAGCTTGTTAGGTAGTTATAGCGTACGCACACGGTATTTCATAGCCTGCTGACTGGTCAGACAGACATTTTATTCAATCGTTCAACGTTAATTTGCTAAGCTATCTAGTTGAGTCCAGTTATTATGTGATGGCAGTTGAAGAAGCAATCATTCTAAAAGTTGAATATGTAATTTAACATAATCAATGGGTATTCTAATAAAAAACGAATTATTAGTGGATTGGAGTCACACGTGTTCTCTCGGCACGGCGTGTACCTCCTGCGTAGCAGACTAGCTCACCGAGCGGTACACAACATTGTCAACAACTACTAAACGGGATACGGAATATTGTCACTTACCACTTTAGCTTGTTTGATGAAGTGCTGGGCAGCCTTGGTAAACTTGTTCTCCAGTAGAAATGAATAGACATGTTTGTAAAGATCACTCGGCACAGAACTTTGCTCCGCCATTTTCACCAGGCTCGTGTGGAAGAAAATCGCCGAAGACGCATGCGCGTTGAAACGCCGTCGCGTAATAAAAAACGTCACCAAAAATAATAAAAACCACGGAAAGCACATCGGTAAAACTCAAAAATCTTTAGTTTGAGTCCGATAATAATTTAGTACTCAAAACGAGTAATATTAATGGACATAGCTCTAAACATGGTCCTACTTCCGTTTATTATGTATTGTATGAAGATGTTCTTATGTAAAACGTTTGAAGCACCATACCTCCACCTTTGGTACAGTCTAGTGTATATATTTTACGTCATCTCTAATCGTCTCACGACATGGCACCTAACGTCCGGGGAATATTGTAAATGAAGGACATTTGTATGAGTCTGGACGTTTAAATTGTACTACTGTCTGTTCTTGTCTTTCACAATCTGTAAATCATGCCTCGATATGAACTTGCCCTCATTGTAAAGGCCATGCAGAGGCCGGAGACCGCGGCACTTTTGCGGCGCACAGTGGAAACCTTGATGGAGCGAGGCGCTGTGGTGAGAGGCTTGGAGAACCTCGGAGAGAAACTTCTACCGTACAAGATATCGAAACACAACGAGCGACACACGCGCGGTGGATACTTTCTGATTGACTTCCACGCTGCTCCCGGTATTGTCACGGGCTTGTTGGATCATCTGGAGAGGGACATTGACGTGGTGAGGCCTACGGTCTTGAAGAATGATCCGGAGCCTTCCAATGGACCCTGCTGCGGACACCCGGTGGCATCTAAACACCAGGACACAGTTTAGAAATTGAACGGTCATCATAAGAGTTATTTCTAGTTGCCCAGCTTCTGTGACACATTGAAAAGTGGATCGCATTTGATAGCCAGGCTTTAGCCTGGGTGCCGGTCTATTCTGCTTCCTTGCCAACAATTTAGAAATAGAAGACAGGGTTTTCCACATCCTGAGGGAAGACTCATGTTCATTAGGCACCAAACGGAAGAAAATTGACAAACGGAGGCACCGCCTGGACACAGAACCATCGTTAAATTACAATATATCATTGAGTCCGTTTTTGGCATACAAAACATGGAAACACATTTTTCTTGGTCATTCATACCATCCAATATACTGTAATACTATTTCAGTGCCATCTGCTTTAATGGTTCATTAAATGACTAAACAAATTCCAAACTTGTAAAAAATACATGGTTTTCATTTGTATTCATAATTTGCATAGTGAAGTTTTGGTATGTGTTTAATTACATTACATTTTCACCTACTCTTAAATTTCATTCAGTGAGACGTTAAAGTAATGCCCCATTACCTTCCCTTTCAATCATTTAGCAGACAAGCATATCCAGAGTAATTTAGTGCATTAATCTTAACGTAGCAAGGTTAAGACAACCACATATTACAGTCATATAATTAAAGTACACAATTTCCTCAAGCAGCTGTCAGCAAAGTCAGTGTCAGTAAGAAAAGACTAGTGCAAGTATTTAAAGCCGATTTTTACGTTGATCTGAAAATGTGGTCGGAGGCGTCATGGAGGGTGTGATGCAATTTCGGGCCTCCGGAGGCACAGAGACCAAATTGAGCTGTGTATCGCATCTCCGTTTGCCTCATTTTGTAACAATGCGGTGGGCTCCGTGTAGCTCCGGGGGGGGGGGGTTAATGTTAGGACCTAGACAAACACACTATCCAGGAGACACTTCCACACTTTATCACCAGGTGGCGGTAGAGGTGCTGAGCTAAGCCTTGGTAACTACCCAGCTGTGTCCAATTAAGGTGATTGACAATCAGAGTGCAGCTTGGAGAGCCGACTGCTTTTTGTTTTGAGTTTGGAATCTTGAGTTTAGGCATGATTTTTGAAGTTTTATTTTTAGTGCTACTTATTGGTTTCGTAACAATACCACACTAGGTATAGCATTCTTTTCCTCGTCGACTTCTACCTTAAAGTAGGCTTTTTTGAAGGCTGCTTAGTGTTTATTCCATCATAATTCAAATTGAAAGTACTGTATTTGGGACACTACATTGAGACCACATACCATTACACTACTGGAAGTAACATTTGTCATTTAGCAGATGCTCTTATCCAGAGCGACTTACACTTACCGTATGCTTCCCAGTCAAAACAGTCAGTGATTGGTCAACAGTACTACACCTAGGAGGAATGGGAACATGAAGTCTTTCAACGAGAGAGACAGTTTTCATGCACATTTCTTCATTTGAGAAATATTGCACCAAACATCATCATGGCTAGATGTAAAATTGCTGTGACTAAGACCAAAAACATCATAATTAATGACAGATTTCTTGAGTTAGATTAATTTGGACTATTTTGAGGAAGTGTTCCTGGCTATGTTGTTGCTACGGTGGCTCAAGAGGGACAAATGGTAAAATTGCAGTTTTTTTTTTCTTGTTTTTCAAGCGAAGGTCTTTAGGGAGTATGAGAGCACAGATGGTCGCCATGCCTACCCGAGTTCTGCGAGGTGCAAACCAAACCTATGTATGCGGATTCCTTTACATTTAGTGCATAGATAGGTTAGACAACCACATGTCATAGTCAGTTAGTGCATTCATCTTCAGATAGCTAGGTGAGACAACCACATATCACCGTCAGTTAGTGCATTCATGTTAAGGTAGCTAGGTGAGACAACCACATATCACAGTCAGTGCATTCATCTACAGGTAGCTAGGTGAGACAACCATACCACAGTCACAGCAGCTGTCAGCAAAGTCTGTGCTAGTAAGAAAAGACTAAGTGTCAGTGTAAGGAACGCAAGGGTGTGGCCTAACGTTTCAAAATGAATACAGACGTGGCAGTTTGCAACGACAGTCATTGTAGCATTTAAAAAAAAAAGTTAGTTATGTTTGGGTTATGCATGCTCCCCACATTGTGCTATTTTAGACTATGGCTCTGAAGAGGAATGAGAAGGATGCTCCCAGAGCCAAACCCAGGGACAGGAAGAATGCCATGATGGCACCAGCAGTCTCTGCCTCATGAGGAGCAACTAATCTGGAGAGAGAGGAGGAAGAGAGAGAGAGAGAGGAGGAAGAGAGAGAGAGAGAGGAGGAAGAGAGAGAGAGAAGAGGGAAGAGAGAAAGGAGAGGGAGAGAGAGAGTGAAGAGAAAGGAGAGAGAGAGGGTGAGGGGATCAGGTGTCTTGCCAACTCCTATGGAAATGTCATGCAGAACATGGCTTGACAAGGCCTATGGAGCAGTAGCCAAAACCACAAACAGGTCTGGGACCAGGCTACAAACAGGTCTGGGACCAGGCTACAAACAGGTCTGGGACCAACCTACTGTGGTAACACTTTAGGTGCAGTCTGTCAAACTGGGAGACATTTTTCTCTTGCAATAAATGACACCTTACGCAAATGCTTTGCTTGTACCTTGTATGCTTGTATGTGTTGTGCCTCCTAACGTTGTTAAAGGTTAGTGTAGGCCTAAATCACACTGCATATTATCATTTTACTCATCCCATCTATGTCAAATGTTAGTTAGCATTGCAAACGGTTAGTTTGCAATGTGTGTCACTATGAGAGGAAAATGTCACCCTGTAGGCTACCTTGAAAGTTTCAAATCTATCTGGGTTTTCGCCCAGGCGAAGGAGGCAAGCGGTCTTACTTGGGCCCGAAGCACATGCAGAGGCTGGCCAGGTATCCGCTGGAGAAGGCGAAGAGGAGCATGAAGACGATGAACCAGGCGTCGTGTGGAAAGACGACAGGCAGGTTGTAGCGGGGCTGAACGTTGCACAGCATGAAGAGAGGCACAAAGATCACACGGGCTACCATAAAAATGGGCACCAGTTTGCTGTCCTTCCCAGGCTGAAAGTGGATGGCAGAGAAAGAGACATAGCACATTCAAATAAATGCCATAGTGCTAAGGCTAAGTCATAGTGCTAAGGCTAAGTCATAGTGCTAAGGCTAAGTCATAGTGATAAGGCTAAGGGACAGTGCTAAGGCTAAGGGACAGTGCTAAGGCTAAGGGACAGTGCTAAGGCTAAGGGACAGTGCTAAGGCTAAGGGACAGTGCTAAGGCTAAGATAGTGCTAAGCTAAGTCATAGTGCTAAGTCATAGTGCTAAGGCTAGTGCTAAGGCTAAGTCATAGTGATAAGGCTAAGGGACAGTGCTAAGGCTAAGGGACAGTGCTAAGGCTAAGGGACAGTGCTAAGGCTAAGAGATAGTGCTAAGTGATAGTGCCAAGGCTAAGTCATAGTGCTAAGGCTAAGTCATAGTGCTAAGGCTAAGTCATAGTGCTAAGGATTAGTCATAGTGCTAAGGCTAAGTCATAGTACTAAGGCTAAGTCATAGTACTAAGGCTAAGGGACAGTGCTAAGGCTAAGGGACAGTGCTAAGGCTAAGGGACAGTGCTAAGGCTAAGGGATAGTGCTAAGGCTAAGTTGTAGTGCTAAGTGATAGTGCCAAGGCTAAGTCATAGTGCTAAGGCTAAGTCATAGTGCTAAGGATTAGTCGTAGTGCTAAGGATTAGTCGTAGTGCTAAGGCTAAGTCGTAGTGCTAAGGCTAAGTCGTAGTGCTAAGGCTAAGTCGTAGTGCTAAGAATTAGTCGTAGTGCTAAGGCTAAGTCATAGTGCTAAGGCTAAGTCGTAGTGCTAAGGCTAAGTCGTAGTGCTAAGGCTAAGTTGTAGTGCTAAGTGATAGTGCTAAGGCTAAGTCATAGTGCTAAGTCATAGTACTAAGGCTAAGTCATAGTGATAAGGCTAAGGGACAGTGCTAAGGCTAAGGGACAGTGCTAAGGCTAAGTCATAGTGCTAAGGCTAAGTCATAGTGCTAAGTCATAGTGCTAAGGCTAAGTCATAGTACTAAGGCTAAGTCATAGTGATAAGGCTAAGGGACAGTGCTAAGGCTAAGGGACAGTGCTAACGCTAAGGGACAGTGCTAAGGCTAAGTCATAGTGCTAAGTGATAGTGCTAAGGCTAAGTCATAGTGCTAAGGCTAAGTCATAGTGCTAAGGATTAGTCATAGTGCTAAGTCATAGTGCTAAGGCTAAGTCGAGTGCTAGTGTCATAGTGATAAGGCTAAGGGACAGTGCTAAGGCTAAGTCATAGTGCTAAGGCTAAGTCATAGTGCTAAGTCATAGTGCTAAGGCTAAGTCATAGTACTAAGGCTAAGTCATAGTGATCTAAGGGACAGTGCTAAGGCTAAGGGACAGTGCTAAGGCTAAGTCATAGTGCTAAGGCTACAGTGCTAAGTCATAGTGCTAAGGCTAAGTCATAGTGCTAAGGCTAAGTCATAGTGCTAAGTCATAGTGCTAAGGCTAAGTCATAGTGCTAAGGCTAAGTCATAGTGCTAAGTCATAGTGCTAAGGCTAAGTCATAGTACTAAGGCTAAGTCATAGTGATAAGGCTAAGGGACAATGCTAAGGCTAAGGGACAGTGCTAAGGCTAACTCATAGTACTAAGGCTAAGGGACAGTGCTAAGGCTAAGGGACAGTGCTAAGGCTAAGGGACAGTGCTAAGGCTAAGGGACAGTGCTAAGGCTAAGAGATAGTGCTAAGTGATAGTGCCAAGGCTAAGTCATCGTGCTAAGGCTAAGTCATAGTGCTAAGGATTAGTCGTAGTGCTAAGGCTAAGTCGTAGTGCTAAGTCGTAGTGCTAAGGCTAAGTTGTAGTGCTAAGGCTAAGTCATAGTGATAAGGCTAAGGGACAATGCTAAGGCTAAGGGACAGTGCTAAGGCTAACTCATAGTACTAAGGCTAAGGGACAGTGCTAAGGCTAAGAGACAGTGCTAAGGCTAAGGGACAGTGCTAAGGCTAAGGGATAGTGCTAAGGCTAAGAGATAAGTCGTAGTGCTAAGGCTAAGTCGAGTGCTAAGGCTAAGTCATAGTGCTAAGTGATAGTGCCAAGGCTAAGTCATAGTGCTAAGGCTAAGTCGTAGTGCTAAGGATTAGTCGTAGTGCTAAGGCTAAGTCGTAGTGCTAAGGCTAAGTCGTAGTGCTAAGGCTAAGTCGTAGTGCTAAGGCTAAGTCGTAGTGCTAAGGCTAAGTTGTAGTGCTAAGTGATAGTGCCAAGGCTAAGTCGTAGTGCTAAGGCTAAGTCATAGTGCTAAGGCTAAGTCATAGTACTATGGCTAAGTCATAGTGCCTAGGCTAAGGGACAGTGCTAACGCTAAGGGACAGTGCTAAGGCTAAGTCATAGTGCTAAGGCTAAGTCATAGTGCTAAGTCATAGTACTAAGGCTAAGTCATAGTGATAAGGCTAAGGGACAGTGCTAAGGCTAAGGGACAGTGCTAAGGCTAAGTCATAGTGCTAAGGCTAAGAGATAGTGCTAAGTGATAGTGCCAAGGCTAAGTCATAGTACGGCTAAGCTAGTGATAAGGCTAAGTCAATGCTAGTGCTAAGGATTAGTACTAAGGCTAAGGTGCTAAGGCTAAGGGACAGTGCTAAGGCTAAGGGACAGTGCTAAGGCTAAGGGATAGTGCTAAGGCTAAGAGATAGTGCTAAGTGATAGTGCCAAGGCTAAGTCATAGTGCTAAGGCTAAGTCATAGTGCTAAGGATTAGTCGTAGTGCTAAGGCTATTAGTCATAGTGCTAAGGCTAAGTCATAGTACTAAGGCTAAGTGTGATAAGGCTAAGGCAATGCTAAGTCAGTGCTAAGGCTAAGTCGTACTAAGTGCAGTGCTAAGGCTATTAAGGCTAAGGGACAGTGCTAAGGCTAAGGGATAGTGCTAAGGCTAAGAGATAGTGCTATGATAGTGCCAAGGCTAAGTCATCGTAGTGCATAGTGCTAAGGCTAGTGCTAAGGCTAAGTCGTAGTGCTAAGGCTAAGTCGTAGTGCTAAGGCTAAGTTGTAGTGCTAAGTGATAGTGCCAAGGCTAAGTCGTAGTGCTAAGGCTAAGTCGTAGTGCTAAGGCTAAGTTGTAGTGCTAAGTGATAGTGCCAAGGCTAAGTCATAGTGCTAAGGCTAAGTCGTAGTGCTAAGGCTAAGTCGTAGTGCTAAGGCTAAGTCGTAGTGCTAAGGCTAAGTCGTAGTGCTAAGTGATAAGTGCTTTATTCGAAAGAAGATGATGAATTAAATTCACATTTGATAAAAACATTGTATGTTTAATAAAGTGATCCTGCCGTGTTTGTCTAAGCCGGTTGTAAAATGCATAGAAACTGGATTGATACATTCATAACATTCACAACGTCACCACAAGATGAGTAGATCAGATGCAAAAGGTATTTATCTTAAATTCAGGGTAGTTTAAAGTTTACTTGTATTTTTTTGTCTCTTGAAAAACTACTGTAAACTTACCATACCAGTAAGGCCTATGGGTAACCTCTACTGTTCTGTTAGCGTCTACTGTTCTGTTAGCGTCTACTGTTCTGTTAGCGTCTACTGTTCTGTTAGTGTGATCTGGAATCCTTAGTCCACAATATCCACAATTCAAATAAGTATCAGTTAGTTTCAGGCATATTCATTCAAATGAGCCGATTTCTTCCATTCTGTGTCGTGTGTTTTGTTGCCGACTTACCCACGTGCACACAGCAGTGAGGCTTCTCCCGGCCCAGTCGCTCAGGTTAAAGAGCAGGAAACAACACACGGGGATGAAGTACATCTCTGAGAGGAGAGGATAACGTACGATAACACACATTACCAGTGAATATTACCAGTCCATTTTTGTTGTTGTTGTAAAGGCTCGTAAAATCAAAAGTGTGTAAGTATACCGTAAAATGAACACATAAACCATGCTCTTGTCATAGATATTCATACACACAGACCCCAGGCGCCTCCATTAGCGACGGTAGACTTGACATCCACCGTGACAGCAGGGTAGACACCGATGGTGACGGTGAAGGCAAAACACACAGAGAGAGCCAGGACCCAGATCTACAGTCAATGGGTCAACAAGAAAGTACTTTAGATCACCTTTTTGGAGAGTTGGGACGATAGAAAATCGAATGGTTGGGAACATTGATCTTTCTGCATTATGACAACATTTGTGTATAACACTACAACATTCTATGGCAGCCGTGTTAGTACCACATTCAAAATAAATTGTGAATATTTCAACAATGCAACAATGTAACTAAATGTTTTGAATAGGAACGACACATTCTAAATATACAGTTTGAAGTCGGAAGTTTACATACAGCCAAATACATTTAAACTCAGTTTTTCAAAATTCCTGACATTTAATCCTAGTAAAAATTCCCTGTCTTAGGTCAGTTAGGATCACCACTTTATTTTAAGAATGTGAAATGTCAGAATAATAGTAGAGAGAATGATTTATTTCAGCTTTTATTTCTTCCATCACATTCCCAGTGGGTCAGACGTTTACTTACACTCAATTAGTATTTGGTAGCATTGCCTTTAAATTGTTTAACTTCAAACGGGTCAAACGTTTCGGGTAGCCTTCCACAAGCTTCCCACAATAAGTTGGGTGAATTTTTGCCCATTCCTCCTGACAGAGCTGGTGTAACGGAGTCAGGTTTGTAGGCCTCCTTGCTCGCATACGCTTTTTCAGCTCTGTTCACATGTTTTCTATAGGATTGAGGTCAGGGCTTTGACTTATTCATCCTTAAGCCATTTGCCACAACTTTCAAAGTATGCTTGGGGTCATTGTCCATTTGGAAGACCCATTTGCATCTAGAGATGTTGCTTCAATATATCCACATAATTGTCCTTCCTCATGATGCCATCTATTTTGGCTAGTGCACCAGTCCCTCCTGCAGAAAAGCACCCCCACAACATGATGCTGCCACCCCCGTGCTTCAAGGTTGGGATGGTGTTCTTCGGCTTGCAAGCCTCCCTCTTTTTCCTCCAAACATAACGATGGTCATTATGGCTGAATTGTTATATTTGTGTTTCCTCAGACCAGAGGACATTTCTCCAAAAAGTACAACCTTTGTCCCCATGTGCAGTTGCAAACTGAAGTCTGGCTTTTTTATGGCAGTTTTGGAGAAGTGGCTTCTTCCTTGCTGAGTGGACTTTCAGGTTATGTCAATATAGGACTCTTTTGACTGTGAATATCTATACTTTTGTACCTGTTTCCTCCAGCCTCTTCACAAGGTCCTTTGCTGTTGTTCTGGGATTGATTTGCTCTTTTCGCATAGTCAAAGTACGTTCATCTCTAGGAGACAGAACGCATCTCCTACCTGAGTGGTATGACGGCTGCGTGGTCCCATGGTGTTTATACTTGTGTACTATCGTTTGTACAGATGAATGTGATACCTTCAGGTGTTTGGAAATTGATCCCAAGGATGAACCAGACTTGTGGAGGTCTATAATTTTTTTTTTGAGGTTCTTGGCTGATTTCTATTGATTTTCCCATGATGTCAAGCAAAGAGGCACTGAGTTTGAAGGTAGGCCTTGAAATACATCCACAGGTACACCTCCAATTGACTCAAAATATGTCAATTAGCCTATCAGAAGCTTCTAAAAGCTATGACATAATATTATGGAATTTTCCAAGCTGTTTAAAAAGCACAGTCGATTTAGTGTATGTAAACTTCTGACCCACTGGAATTGTCATACAGTGAATTACAAGTGAAATAATCTGTCTGTAAACAATTGTTGGAAAAATGACTTGTGTCATGCAGAAAGTAGATGTCCTAACCGACTTACCAAAACTATAGTTTGTTAACAAGAAGTTTGTGGAGTTGTTGAAAAACGAGTTTTAATGACTCCAACCTAAGTGTATGTAAACTTCCGACTTCAACTGTATGGCTCTACGTTATACTAACTGAGTCTACCACAGAGTGGGGGGGACCACTAGCATGACAGGCGAAATCACCATCCCCCTAAAAGGAAACTTAGCCTGTTTTAGACTAGCAAAGTCTCCACCTCTCTAAACAGACATTCTTAACCAATTTTTGAGCCAGATGTCCGCTCCACTTCCGAAATTGTAAATATGCGACCACCTGCGAAATCGTGATTTGTCCAAATAATCAGCAATGAAAAATCCGTGCACCGGAACAAAGTTCCTTGTATTTCTCAATGAACAAAAATGTCTTCGTAATATCTGCACGTCCTCTTCCGAACTATTTCGCCTGGGAAGCATGCAGACGCTTTAAATTGTCGCTTCCCTAGTCTGTTGACAGACGCAACGATTTCATACAGTATGTTACGTCCGTTTGTCCACGAGAGATTCATTAAAGCCAGGAGAAAGATAAGGATAGAGAGCAGTATGCGGGTAGGTATAATGAAGAATATCAAAAGTGTGATTGAAGATGAATCTTTAGTTTAGGGATCTACTTTCTAAATCCTGGAAAAAACGAGTATTTAAAAAGTATTTATTACTATAGTGGGTTTATAATCCATTTTAAATACCTACAGTATATAAAACGTGTATTGGGTTTTCATTGTTTTTCCAATTCAGAAAGTTAATTGAAATATTTTTTTGTTTTTGTTTGAAATACTCAAATGTATAATATGCTATGAAAGTGACTGGTTCATTCGACATGCTGGATAAGGCCAAATTAACTTGTCATTTTTATCGATTAGCGAGAAGTGTCTGCAAATGTGTCTCTTAAAATGATGTAATGTAGTGTTTTGTATTCGCTTTTAAAGCGCAGTAACGATTTTCAGTTCATCAATAGAATTGCAATTCATCTCCTGAATTGTTTTAGGTCGGGATTTAATCGGTGCAATAACAAACGTTTTAATGTACAGTTGAGCCAACATGTGCAGAGTTTACCATGCATGCAATCTCCGTGAACATCTGAGAAAATGTCTTTAATTAAAAAGCCTCATTGTGTGGGCTGTCTAGTGTCCTACTCTAAAGCGAGCCATGGTTTGAACTCCGGCCTCAATCTAAAAATAATTATGCCATACCTTCTTGAAGATGGTCAACATGGACACGGTTTGTTCCTCTTCTCCTTGTTTGAGAACTGGTGTAGTCGTTGCAGCATTTTCTGGAGGGAGAAGGAACGAGGCTATCCAATACATTGCTTTCATGATCCTTAAAATTGGTAGCCTAATACAAATGTTTGAATAAAAATATATTCAACAAGTGTCCAAGTTTATGCATGGCTTGGATTTACTTATCTATACATAAAACGTGACAACTATCTTTCTCTTATTTCTACATATCTGACCAAACATAAATGTCATTTTACCGTCCAGCCTGTTCACCGCGTCACTAAGCCTGTTTCCACTTTGTCTCTTGTTGTAATATCGATAGAACTCCTAAAGTAAGGTTCAGAACAACACGAAATTACAATCAATTATCTCACACTGGGATGTTAATTAACAAAACAGAAGAGATGAACTGGAATGGAAGTATTACATATATTTGACATTTACACACTGGTAAATTATTATGTGATGAATGAAAAGTGGAGGAAGTATTAGTTGTATTATGAAGTATTAGTTGTATTAGTTGTATTATGAAGTATTAGTTGTATTATGAAGTATTAGTTGAATTAGTTGTATTATGAAGTATTAGTTGTATTAGTTGTATTATGAAGTATTAGTTGTATTAGTTGTATTATGAAGTATTAGTTGTATTATGAAGTATTAGTTGTATTAGTTGTATTATGAAGTATTAGTTGTATTAGTTGTATTATGAAGTATTAGTTGTATTAGTTGTATTATGAAGTATTAGTTGTATTATGAAGTATTAGTTGTATTAGTTGTATTATGAAGTATTAGTTGTATTATGAATTATTAGTTGAATTAGTTGTATTATGAAGTATAGGTTGTATTAGTTGTATTATGAAGTATTAGTTGTATTATGAAGTATTAGTTGTATTATTAAGTATTGGTTGAATTAGTTGTATTATAAAGTATTAGTTATATTAGTTGTATAATGAAGTATTAGTTATATTATGAAGTATTAGTTGTATTATGAAGTATTAGTTGTATTATGAAAAATTAGTTGTATTATGAAGTATTAGTTGTATTGGTTGTATTAGTTGTATTTGTTGTATTATGAAGTATTAGTTGTATTATGAAAAATTAGTTGTATTATGAAGTATTAGTTGTATTATGAAGTATTAGTTGTATTATGAAGTATTAGTTGTATTATGAAGTATTAGTTGTATTAGTTGTATTATGAAGTATTAGTTGTATTAGTTGTATTATGAAGTATTGGTTGTATTATGAAGTATTGGTTGTATTATGAAGTATTGGTTGTATTAGTTGTATTATGAAGTATTAGTTGTATTATGAAGTATTAGTTGTATTATGAAGTATTAGTTGTATTATGAAGTATTAGTTGTATTATGAAGTATTAGTTGTATTATGAAGTATTAGTTGTATTATGAAGTATTAGTTGTATTAGTTGTATTATGAAGTATTAGTTGTATTATGAAGTATTAGTTGTATTATTAAGTATTGGTTGAATTAGTTGTATTATAAAGTATAAGTTATATTAGTTGTATAATGAAGTATTAGTTATATTAGTTGTATTATGAAGTATTAGTTGTATTAGTTGTATTATGAAGTATTAGTTGTATTATGAAAAATTAGTTGTATTATGAAGTATTAGTTGTATTGGTTGTATTAGTTGTATTTGTTGTATTATGAAGTATTAGTTGTATTATGAAAAATTAGTTGTATTATGAAGTATTAGTTGTATTATGAAGTATTAGTTGTATTATGAAGTATTAGTTGTATTAGTTGTATTATGAAGTATTAGTTGTATTAGTTGTATAATGAAGTATTGGTTGTATTATGAAGTATTGGTTGTATTAGTTGTATTATGAAGTATTAGTTGTATTATGAAGTATTAGTTGTATTATGAAGTATTAGTTGTATTATGAAGTATTAGTTGTATTATGAAGTATTAGTTGTATTATGAAGTATTAGTTGTATTAGTTGTATTATGAAGTATTAGTTGTATTAGTTGTATTATGAAGTATTAGTTGTATTATGAAGTATTAGTTGTATTATGAAGTATTGGTTGTTTTATGAAGTATTGGTTGTATTAGTTGTATTATGAAGTATTAGTTGTATTATGAAGTATTGGTTGTAGTATGAAGTATTGGTTGTATTATGAAGTATTGGTTGTATTAGTTGTATTATGAAGTATTAGTCGTTGTCACGTTCTGACCTTAGTTCCTTTGTTTTGTCTTTGTTTTAGTTGGTCAGGTGTGAGTTGGGTGGGCAGTCTATGTGTGTTTTTCTATGTTGGGGTTTTGAGTTCGGCCTAGTCTGGTTCTCAATCAGAGGCAGCTGTCAATCGTTGTCCCTGATTGAGAATCATACTTAGGTCGCCTGGGTTTCACTGTTGGTTTGTGGGTGTTTGTTTCCGTGTGAGTGTTTGGGCCACACGATACTGTTTCGGGTTTTGTTTTGTTCACATCGTTTATAGTTTTTGTATTTCAGTGGTCAGTTCGTTTTGAATAAATCATCATGAACACTTACCACGCTGCTCTTTGGTCCGATCCTTCCTCCACCTCTGAATGCCGTTACAGTTGTATTATGAAGTATTAGTTGTATTATCATCGGGTAGCATCTCCTAACCCCATTTTTCAGTCAAATATATGTAATAATAACATTTCAAATCCAGAGTTTATTACCAGTTTAGGGAGGATCGCATAGGACATTATGGCCAATATGATCACTACACAGGCTGTGAGGAAGTATCCAAAAGCAACATCATTTAGTGCTGAGCCACCTGTGGTGTGTGTGAGAGAGAGAGAGGGCGGGACGGAGAGAGAGAGGGAGAGCGAGAGGGAGGGAGATAGGAGAGGGGGAGAGAGAGGGAGATAGGGGGAGAGAGAGAGAGGGAGATAGGGGGAGAGAGAGAGGGAGAGAGAGAGAGGGAGAGAGGGGGAGATAGGGGGAGAGAGGGAGATAGGGGGAGAGAGAGGAGGGAGAGAGAGAGGGAGAGAGAGAGAGAGAGAGAGAGAGAGAGAGAGAGGGAGATAGGGGGAGAGAGGGAGATAGGGGGAGAGAGAGGAGGGAGAGAGGGAGAGAGAGAGGGAGAGGGAGAGAGAGAGGGAGATGAGAGGGAGAGAGAGAGGGAGAGAGAGAGAGAGGGAGATAGGGGGGAGAGAGAGGGAGGGAGAGAGAGGGAGATAGAGGGAGGGAGATAGGGGAGGGGAGAGAAAGAGGGAGATAGGGGGAAAGAGAGAGAGGGAGATAGGGGAGGGGAGAGAAAGAGGGAGGGAGAGAGGGAGGGAGAGAGAGAGAGAGAGAGAGAGAGAGAGGAGAGAGAGTGGGAGGGAGAGACATCACTTGTACAGCCATATCAAAAGTCATAAAATCTTAATTCCCAGGCACACCATCACCATTTACACCATCACCATTTACACCATCACCAATTACACCATCACAATTTACAGATGTATATGAATCATTTACCGACATGGTAACATGTACATATCCCAAAGGAGTCTATGAATTCATTTCAATACTACTAATCTCTTGTCTCAACTGCCCTTTGTGGAGGTGGACTTAATTATTTTACTTTATTCTAAAGCATTAGTTGTAAAAAAAAATGTAAAAACAGGTATTTTTTTAATGATTACATATATCTGTGTTAATCGTGAAATAAAAAGGTGCATCATGTCTCAGACGTACTTGCGATAGCACAGATCATGGAGAAGGCAGCGAACGTGCCTGCCAGGCCTTGCCCACTCATTATGGGTGTGGTGTATTTGGCGGGAAGAAGGCCTGCCATGCCAAACAGACTGCCCTGCAGGATAGCTCCAAAGGCTGAAGAAAGGTTTAAAAAATAATCATAATAAACACAGTCAATAACACAGAGTCCAGTCACAGAAACATGAAGCTAACATTTAATATGTAGTTTGAGTGTTCAATAATAATCTTCAATAATCTTACTTCTCTGTTTTAAAAAGACATTTGGGTGACAGATAATTACTGTTTTTGTCTTCTTGGCAGGTGAATGAATAAGAGCTAAATCAGAGGTTCCCAAAGTTTTTCACGGGGTCCCCCCCCCCCTTCCAGCATTGGGGAACATCCCGCAGGTTTTCATCAAGGATCTCGCTGTACTTTGCTCCGTTCATCTTTCTCTCGATCCTGACTAGTTTCCCAGTCCCTGCCGCTGAAAAACAATCCCACAGCAATGATGCTGCCACCACCATGCTTCACCGTAGGGATGCTGCCACCACCATGCTTCACCATAGGGATGGTGCTAAGTTTCCTCCAGGCCAAAGAGTTCAATCCTGGTTTCATCAGACCAGAGAATCTTGTTTCTCATGGTCTGAGAGTCTTTAGGTGCCTTTTGGCAAACTCCAAGTGGGCTGTTTTACTGAGGAGTGGCTTCCGTCTGGCCACTCTACAATAACAGCCTGATTAGTGGAGTGTAGCAGAGATTGTTGTCCTTCTGGAAGGTTCTCCTATCTCCACAGAGGAACCTCCCTGACCAAGGCCCTTCTCCCCCATTTGCTCAGTTTGGGCTGGCGGCCAGCTTTAGGAAGATTCTTGGTGGTTCCAAACTTCTTCCATTTAAGAATGATGGAGGCCTATTGTGTTCTTAGGGATCTTACATTTTTGGTACCCTTCCCCAGATCTGTGCCTAAACACAATCCTGTCTCGGAGCTCTACGAACAATTCCTTCTACATCATGGCTTGGCTTTTGCTCTGACATGAACTGTCAACTGTGGGACCTTATATAGACAGGTGTGTGCCTTTCCAAATCATGTCCAATGAATTGAATTTACCACAGGTGGACTCCAATCAAGTGGTCGAAACATCAAGGATGATCAATGAAAACAGGATGCACCTGAGCTCAATTTCGAGTCTCATAGCAAAGGGTCTGAATACTTCAGTAAATAAGATATTTACCCATGCCCTACCAGGGGGCGCGCCCCATAGTTTGGGAACCACTGTGCTAAATTAACAAAATGTAATGTAAAGACAGACCTCATTGAAGGGTGGCTGAGGTCTAAGTGTGCTTTCAGGACAACTCAAGGGGAAAGAATTGACTGGTTAAAAAGGAGGAAGGGGCCAAATAAGAGGCCGTAGGCTCGAAAAAAAACTCACAGTTTATGATAACAATCTTGATCATGGTTAATGTGAAGAAAGGGCCCGCGGCCATGTCTATTTTCACCGCGATGGCCGTGATAAGAAACAGCACCAAAATCACCGCCAGGCTGCCCATGATCCGGAACTTTTGAGGAATCCTGGAAGTTAGAGAGTCGGGGGTCAAATAATCAGAGGTCAATCTTATGTTGATCACACGTCGGTCCTCTGCCTGGTTAGTGCACTTTTAACACTACTGGGCCGAGCTATACAATTACTATGATATTAGCTTATCCCCAAAAAACATGAAGATTTATTATCATATTAGCCCCCCCCAAAAACATGAAGATTTATTATCATATTAGCCCCCCCAAAAAAAAAAAAAAAACATGAAGATTTATGACCATATTAGCTCGCCCCCAAAAAAAACATGAAGATTTATTATCATATTAGCCCCCCAAAAAAAAACATGAAGATGTATTATCATATTAGCTCGCCCCCAAAAAAAAAAACATGAAGATTTATTATCATATTAGCCCCCCCAAAAATAACATGAAGATGTATTATCATATTAGCTCGCCCCCAAAAAAAAAAAAAACATGAAGATTTATTATCATATTAGCCCCCAAAAAAAAAACATGAAGATTTATGACCATATTAGCCCCCCCAAAAAAACATGAAGATGTATTATCATATTAGCTCGCCCCCCAAAAAAACATGAAGATTTATGACCATATTAGCTCGTCCCCCCAAAAAAACATGAACATTTATTATCATATTAGCTCGTCCCCCCCAAAAAAACATGAAAATTTAACTTTTGGAGTAGTGCTTTATAACGCATTAGGAAAGTCAAGATAGTGTGAGGCGTGTGGGGCTGAAGTGGTGGGCTAAACGAACCTGTGATGCAGGACTGAGTTGAGACAGGTGAAGATCAGTACAGGCACCGTGGCACAAAGTGGCGATACGTTATTGTAACTGGCCTCCGTAGGACTACGGTCGTAGGGTTTGTCCGTTGATATTTGGGTGGGGTCTCTGAGACGGCTGGTAAAATACTGTAGAGACAAGAGGACAGAACCTTTAGTTTTAGTTCATTGCTAATGTGTGGCGAACGTTCTACAGCAACATGGCTGTTCTACAGTAACATGGCTGTTCTACAGTAACATGGCTGTTCTACAGTAACATGGCTGTTCTACAGTAACATGGCTGTTCTACAGCAACATGGCTGTTCTACAGCAACATGGCTGTTCTACAGTAACATGGCTGTTCTACAGTAACATGGCTGTTCTACAGCAACATGGCTGTTCTACAGCAACATGGCTGTTCTACAGTAACATGGCTGTTCTACAGCAACATGGCTGTTCTACAGTAACATGGCTGTTCTAGCAGGCTGTTCTAACATGGCTGTTCTACAGCAACATGGCTGTTCTACAGTAACATGGCTGTTCTACAGTAACATGGCTGTTCTACAGCAACATGGCTGTTCTACAGTAACATGGCTGTTCTACAGTAACATGGCTGTTCTACAGCAACATGGCTGTTCTACAGTAACATGGCTGTTCTACAGCAACATGGCTGTCATGCACCACCCAGGTAGGTGATATCCATTGGAAGTGGATGCAATACAATAATGTATCAAATATTATGTAAAGCGTTTTGAGTACTTGAAAAAATGCTGTTCAAATTAATTATGAATAGATAAGGGGGTATTTTTATTTTATTAACTAGGCAAGTCAGTTAAGAAGAAATTCTTATTTTCAATGACAGTCTAAGAACAGTGGGTTAACTGGTCTAGGAACAGTGGGTTAACTGGTCCAGTGTTAACTGGTCAGAACAGTGGGTTAACTGGTCTAGGAACAGTGGGTTAACTGGCCTGTGGGTTAACTGGTCTCAGTGGGTTAACTGGTCTTGAACTTTAACTGGCAGGAACAGTGGGTTAACTGGTCTAGGAACAGTGGGTTAACTGCCTGTTCAGGCGCAGAATGACAGATTTGTACCTTGTCAGCTCGGGGATTTGAACTTGCAACCTTGCGGTTACTAGTCCAACGCTCTAACCACTAGGCTACCCTGCTGCCTGTGAATTATCACAAGATAATATCCAGACAATCTGGAAAGTAACACTTGAAACATATTTGGAAATGAATACAGACTGAATACAGACGTCTCACTAAAAGCTCCGGCATTGTATTTCTGGTATGTATTCATTTATTGTTCAGTCTGAAAGTAGAGGATGAGAACTAATGTTGTGGCTCTACCATGGTGGCTGTCATGAAGAAGCTCCATGGCAGGAGAGTTCCTAAACCCAGCATGAAAAAGATCAGCCACACGCCATTGTTTCTGTTGGATGACAAGAGGACAGGAAGCAATTGTTACCCAGGTTTATTTGTGTAGTTAATATGACAATTTATACCATATTAATTTACATAGTATGTAGGCCCACACAGAAATTACAAGGTGAAATGCTAATTACTTGACACATATGATACTAAATTTGGGATTAAATTAAGCAAATTCCAATACTTTCTTTTATTTGTTTTGTTAATTTGACAATAAATAACATATTTATTTATGTAGTATGTAGGCCCACAAAGAAATTACAAGGTGAAATGCTAATTACTTGACAGATATGATACTAAATTTGTAGCCTCCTGAGTGGTGCAGCGGTCTAAGGCTTTGTATCCAGGGACTATAGTGGGAGTCCCATAGGGTGGTGCACAATTGGCCGGGGTAGGCCGTCGTTGCAATTAAGAATTTGTTCTTCAACTGACTTGCCTAGTTAAATTAAACGTAGCAGCAAATTTCAACATTTTCTATAGGGCAAGATGTGACCACTAGGGGGCGATCCCGGATGCCCGGCTGACCTCATGGTGAGCACTCTTACCACAGTCCCTAAAGAGGTATCTCCCTTGAAGGAGCTCGTGACACACTTCCAATCCAAAGGCTAACCTATCGGGTACATTACCATTTGGTTTGTGTTACAATATAATTTGCCAGTAACCATAAAAAGAGGGACTAGACAGAGTTTCACAGAAACGATATACTGTATCTAAAACAGTTAAGATGTCACCATAAAAAGAAGGACACATAACTAGGCTGCTAACTCACTTGTCTTCAGGCTTGTGGACATCCATAGTTTGTTTTCAGTGATGAATGTCTATCACCTTTTTTTCTCAGAGATCTGCGGCAAACCTGAAAACAAATGGGATGGATTGAAACACATCTCATGATTGAAACACATCTCATGATTGAAACACATCTCATGATTGAAACACATCTCATGATTGAAACACATCTCATGCCCTTCAGTCGAAGGGATTAGAACAAAACAAACTGAAATTATTGCAGAATTCGACAACTTCAGAGAAACTAATGATCTAGACTAGAGGGATTTAGGGAATAACACCGGATAGAGGATTTACAATTCTACCATTACAATCTATCTGTAGGTTACTATTCATTCTGGTTATCTAATATTATTGCCCTCTTGTGGTCGTTATGGATACAATTCTAAGCATCCTTCACTATGGCTGAGTTTACACAGGCCACCCAATTCTGATCATTTTCCATATTATCTGATTGGTAAACACTTTTAAAAACCAAAAACATTTGGCAGGAATCTGTAGCCCACCTTTGTTTAAGGATAGAAGCTGGTAGAAATTAAACTCACGGCCCACGATAAACGGGTAGCCTAAACTGTCGACAGTAACGCAGACAGTTTGACAAATTGGTGCATTTTGACTAACTTTACTTTTTCCAGGGGACCTCTACGTAATATATATATATATATATATATATATATATATTTTTTTTTTTCACCTTTATTTAACCAGGTAGGCCAGTTGAGAACAGGTTCTCATTTACAACTGCGACCTGGCCAAGATAAAACATAGCAGTGTGAACAGACAACAACACAGAGTTACACATGGAATAAACAATTAACAAGTCAATAACACAGTAGAAAAAAAAGAGTCTATATACATTGTGTGCAAAAGGCATGAGGAGGTAGGCGAATAATTACAATTTAGCAGATTAACACTGGAGTGATAAATGATCAGATGGTCATGTGCGGGTAGAGATACTGGTGTGCAAAAGAGCAGAAAAGTAAATAAATATAAACAGTATGGGGACGAGGTAGGTAAATTGGGTGGGCTATTTACCGATGGACTATGTACAGCTGCAGCGATCGGTTAGCTGCTCAGATAGCAGATGTTTAAAGTTGGTGAGGGAGATAAAAGTCTCCAACTTCAGCGATTTTTGCAATTCGTTCCAGTCACAGGCAGCAGAGTACTGGAACGAAAGGCGGCCAAATGAGGTGTTGGCTTTAGGGATGATCAGTGAGATACACCTGCTGGAGCGCGTGCTACGGGTGGGAGTTGCCATCGTGACCAGTGAACTGAGATAAGGCGGAGCTTTACCTAGCATGGACTTGTAGATGACCTGGAGCCAGTGGGTCTGGCGACGAATATGTAGCGAGGGCCAGCCGACTAGAGCATACAGGTCGCAGTGGTGGGTGGTATAAGGTGCTTTAGTAACAAAACGGATGGCACTGTGATAAACTGCATCCAGTTTGTTGAGTAGAGTATTGGAAGCTATTTTGTAGATGACATCGCCGAAGTCGAGGATCGGGAGGATGGTCAGTTTTACTAGGGTAAGTTTGGCGGCATGAGTGAAGGAGGCTTTGTTGCGAAATAGAAAGCCGACTCTTGATTTGATTTTAGATTGGAGATGTTTGATATGAGTCTGGAAGGAGAGTTTACAGTCTAGCCAGACACCTAGGTACTTATAGATGTCCACATATTCTAGGTCGGAACCATCCAGGGTGGTGATGCTAGTCGGGCTTGCGGGTGCAGGCAGCGAACGGTTGAAAAGCATGCATTTGGTTTTACTAGCGTTTAAGAGCAGTTGGAGGCCACGAAAGGAGTGTTGTATGGCATTTAAGCTCGTTTGGAGGTTAGATAGCACAGTGTCCAAGGATGGGCCAGAAGTATACAGAATGGTGTCGTCTGCGTAGAGGTGGATCAGGGAATCGCCTGCAGCAAGAGCAACATCATTGATATATACAGAGAAAAGAGTCTGCCCGAGAATTGAACCCTGTGGCACCCCCATAGAGACTGCCATAGGACCGGACAACATGCCCTCCAATTTGACACACTGAACTCTGTCTGCAAAGTAGTTGGTGAACCAGGCAAGGCAGTCATTAGAAAAACCGAGGCTAGAATATGGTGATTGACAGAGTCGAAAGCCTTGGCCAGGTCGATGAAGACGGCTGCACAGTACTGTCTTTTTTCTATGGAGGTTATGATATCGTTTAGTACCTTGAGCGTGGCTGAGGTGCACCCGTGACCGGCTCGGAAACCTGATTGCACAGCGGAAAAGGTACGGTGGGATTCGAGATGGTCAGTGACCTGTTTGTTAACTTGGCTTTCGAAGACCTTAGATAGGCAGGGCAGGATGGATATAGGTCTATAACAGTTTGGGTCCAGGGTGTCTCCCCCTTTGAAGAGGGGGATGACCGCGGCAGCTTACCAATCCTTGGGGATCTCAGACGATACGAAAGAGAGGTTGAACAGGCTGGAAATAGGGGTTGCGACAATGGCGGCGGATAGTTTCAGAAATAGTGGGTCCAGATTGTCAAGCCCAGCTGATTTGTATGGGTCCAGGTTTTGCAGCTCTTTCATAACATCTGCTATCTGGATTTGGGTGAAGGAGAAGCTGGGGAGGCTTGGGCGAGTAGCTGCGGGGGGGGCGGAGCTGTTGGCTGAGGTTGGAGTAGCCAGGCGGAAGGCATGGCCAGCTGTTGAGAAATGCTTGTTGAAGTTTTCGATAATCATGGATTTATCAGTGGTGACCGTGTTACCTAGCCTCAGTGCAGTGGGCAGCTGGGAGGAGGTGCTCTTGTTCTCCGTGGACTTTACAGTGTCCCAGAACTTTTTGGAGTTAGAGCTACAAGATGCAAATTTCTGCTTGAAAAAGCTGGCCTTTGCTTTCCTGACTTCCCTGAACAGTTGTATATCGTGGGGGCTATTCGATGCTATTGCAGTCCGTCACAGGATGTTTTTGTGCTGGTCGAGGGCAGTCAGGTCTGGAGTGAAGCAAGGGCTATATCTGTTCTTAGTTCTGCATTTTTTGAACGGAGCATGCTTATCTAAGATGGTGAGTAAGTTACTTTTAAAGAATGACCAGGCATCCTCAACTGACGGGATGAGGTCAATATCCTTCCAGGATACCCGGGCCAGGTTGATTAGAAAGGCCTGCTCGCAGAAGTGTTTTAGGGAGCGTTTGACAGTGATGAAGGGTGGTCGTTTGACCGCGGGCCCGTAGCGGATACAGGCAATGAGGCAGTGATCGCTGAGATCCTGATTGAAGACAGCAGAGGTGTATTTGGAGGGCAAGTTGGTCAGGATGATGTCTATTAGGGTGCCCATGTTTACGGATTTAGGGTTGTACCTGGTGGGTTCCTTGATGATTTGTGTGAGATTGAGGGCATCTAGCTTAGATTGTAAGACTGCCGGGGTGTTAAGCATATCCCAGTTTAGGTCACCTAACAGAACAAACTCTGAAGCTAGATGGGGGGCGATCAATTCACAGATGGTGTCCAGGGCACAGCTGGGAGCTGAGGGGGGTCGGTAGCAGGCGGCAACAGTGAGAGACTTATTTCTGGAGAGATTCATTTTTAAAATGAGAAGTTTGAACTGTTTGGGTATAGTCCTGGAAAGTATGACATTACTTTGCAGGCTCTCTCTGCAGTAGACTGCAACTCCTCCCCCTTTGGCAGTTCTATCTTGACGGAAAGTGTTATAGTTGGGTATGGAAATCTCAGAATTTTTGGTGGCCTTCCTAAGCCAGGACACGGCAAGGACATCAGGGTTGGTGGAGTGTGCTAAAGCAGTGAGTAAAACAAACTTAGGGAGGAGGCTTCTGATGTTGACATGCATGAAACCAAGGCTTTTTCAATCACAGAAGTCAACAAATGAGGGTGCCTGGGGATATGCAGGGCACCCTCATATATATAGTAAACATGTACCATTCACATTTAAGTCCAATTGTAAGTAAAGGAAGATAGGCAATAGGGAATCATCATTTAATTCAATTTCCAATAAAATCCATACTGATGACGTTAAGCAACCTCTGTACAAAATAACATCTTGAATCCCTGATTGAGTCACAACAGTAAAATACAGAAATGAAAAGAATCAGTTCCGTTGGAGTATTAACTAGAGCTTTGTGCTGTTGCGCCATATCGGCAGGGTTTGGGGCGGCAGGGTAGTCTAGTGGTTAGAGCATTGGACTAGTAACCGGAAGGTTGCAAGTTCAAATCCCCAAGCTGACAAGGTACAAATCTGTCGTTCTGCCCCTGAACAAGGCAGTTAACCCACTGTTCCTAGGCCGTCATTGAAATTAAGAATTTGTTCTTAACTGACTTGCCTAGTTAAATAAAGGTAAATTAAGAAATAAATATTGATCGCAACATAACCTTTATTTTGAGGAAATATGGCTGTTCTATATCACAATCCCATCCTGTAAAAAATAAATCACATCAAATAAATGTGATCTGGAACAATACGTTACATTACAGTAGTATGTTTACATATTCCCCGAGGAGAGGGAAAGGGGTGATACCGAGTCAGTTATACAACTGAACGCATTCAACTGAAATGTGTCTTCCGCATTTAACCTAAAACCCTCTGAATCAGAGATAATTGCATTATCGGCATCCACGTCTTCGGCGGCCGGGGAATAGTGGGTTAACTGCCTTGTTTAGGGGCAGAACGAAACATTTTTACCTTGGGGATTCGATCAAACAACCTTTTAGTTACCAGCTCAATGTTCTAACCACTAGGCTATCTGCCCCAAACTCCCAGGATGTTTAAATTTGAATATTTATTTGCATGTAAATGGGATAAATTGAGTACCAACCCTCAGTAGAAATCAAACCAAGTTGAATTAGATCAGTTGAATACAGTGATTGGTGATCTTATCATGTGCAAGCCGTCATTATAAATAAGAATTTGTTCTTAAACTGACTTGCCTAGTTAAATAAAGGTCACATTTAAAAAATGAAATGTGCTCATATTGTTCACCTCAAAGGCTACTAGCTAAGGATCAATGTGATGAGAAATAAAGCACCCATAGCCTTTTTAGTCAATGTGGGGTTGAACAATGAGTATGTTTGTTTACACATAATTGCAATGATGTTACTACATGATGATATACTATCTATGTTATAAAAGCAAACAACAACAAAAAAAGACAGTAAATGGTTATTTGTGGAAACATTGATCAATCAAAGACGCCAGGGGTCAGCTGACGACGAGGCGTCCTATAAACAGCAGCGCTCAGAAATACACCCGAGGTTCACATACACCACGGAACAAGACGGACTCCGGACCGCTCCACCATGCTGTGCCTTGCTCTGTTTTTCGTCTCCGCAGGTAATATGATACAATGCGGAACGTAATGATTAGTTACATAATTGTCACTTTGTATCAAAGATGACTAGTTAAAGTTGTTGAGAGAAACAAAGTATCCAGGTTACTTTAGTTTCGTAAACAACACCGTAGACATTGCTAGCTAACCAAGTCATTTAGCTTTGTCACTGATACATTTTAAACCTGTTCCTTCACTTTATGCATCTTCAAGATGTGTAGTTAACTAGCTGATGTTGCAGCATTGACTTTGTAGTAGCTGGCTAACGTTGGCTAATCATTGTTGTGTTATGACACTTCCTAGGAGGCAGCAAATTAGCGCTAACGATGGCTAAATTATATATATATCAATCAAAAGTTTGGACACCTACTCATGTAAGGATTTCTTTATTTTCTACATTGTAGAATTATAGCGAAGACGTCGACTATGAAATAACATGGAATCATGTAGTAACCCAAAGTTTTTTTTTTTTTTTTAACAAAATATTTTATGGTTTCTTTATTCAAAGTAGCCACTTGGCCTTGACAGCTTGCCATTCTCTCAACCAGTTTCATGAGGTAGTCACCTGGAATGCATTTCAATTAACAGGTGTGCCTTGTTAATTGTTAATTTGTGGAATTTCTTTCCTTAATGCATTTGAGCCAATCAGTTGTGACAAGGTAGGGGTGGTATTCTGAAGGTAGCCCTATTTGGTAGAAGACCAAGTCCATATTATGGCAAGAACAGCTCAAATAAGCAAAGAGAAACGACAGTCCATTGCTTTAAGACATGAAGGTCAGTCAAGCCTGAAAAATGTCAAGAACTTTGAAAGTTTCTTCAAGTGCAGTTGCAAAAACCATCAAGCGCTATGATGAAACTGGCTCTCATGAGGACCGCCACAGGAAAGGAAGACCCAAAGTTACCTCTGCTGCAGAAGATAAGTTCATTAGAGTTATCAGCCTCAGATATCGGCAATTAACTTCACCTCAGATTGCAGCCCAAATAGAGTTCAAGTAACACACATCTCAACATCAACTGTTCATTGGAGACTGCGTGAATCAGGCCTTCATGGTCAAATTGCTGCAAGGAAACCACTACTAAAGGACATCAATAATAAGAGACTTGATTGGGCCAAGACACACAACCAATGGACATTAAACCAGTGGAAATCTGTCCTTTGGTCTGATGAGTCTGAATTTTTAGTTCCAACCGCCGTGTCTTTTGTGAGGGGGGTACTTTGTTAGTGACACTGTCAGATATATATATTTTTTTTTTTAAGAATTCAAGGCACACTTAACCAGCAATGCTACCACAGCATTCTGCAGCGATACGCCATCCCATCTGTGTTGTGCTCAGTGGGGCGATCATTTGTTTTTCGACAGGACAATGACCCCAACACATCTCCGGGCTGTGGCAGTCCTCATGCTAGTTATTTTTTTTTTTTTAGCTCAGCCATTGGTGTGATGCATTTAGTTAAACACAGTACCTAGTTAGGCCAATGTATTTCTTACACCTGTTTTTTAGTTTTTATTACAGCTGTGTTACATCGAGTCTGTACCCTCCTCCTTTACATGGAGCATCATTTAGGAAAACAATGTATGGGACTATTGTCCTCTCAAATCAATCTATCCCTAGTCTAACCTGTTTTCCTGTTCACTTAAAAAAAATTTTTAATGTCATTTGAAAAACTGCATGTATTCTCGACGTAATCCATCCAGGTGCATGATGGGGCCCATCCTATCTTTCTCATCTTAAACAAATACATTCATATCCTCATGGTTCTTTCGCCCAACTACATTCCTAATGCAGCAATTCTAACAAACGATTGTTGAGACAAAACGGGGACAAAGTGTGTAGGACAAGTACATCTTCGAGTGGGTAGGTAGGCCCCGGGGGAAGTGTGGGTAATGGGCCTTTTATTAGGTAGACGTTTTTAAATTTCCTCATTTTTATGTTTCGTTAGGGTTTCACTTCACTTTTTGATGGTGTGGGTTTATTTCTGATTTTTAGGTAATAGATGTTAGTTTCGACATGTCTAATGTTGCCTTTCCATGATTCAGATCCAGAGTAATTTAGCTGCAAATACCTAACACTTTCCCTAAATCAATTATGCAGTCAGTCTGTCACATTCCCCTATACATGCTGAATGCTTAGTCAAGCAAAGCGATCTTCCACTTTAGGCCTATTTGGCTAATATCACTACAAAAAGCTTGGTGGTAATAAACATGCCTGTTACCTTTTGATTTAGTGTCCTAGTTTGGTCAGGATGTTGAGGGTGTCTTACTGCTGCTCTGAGAGAGACAATGACGAGGCCTATTTATAACGCCCCTTCCTTGTTGACTTGTTTTGGGATGTCCTGTGTGATATGAAATTGTTTGATTACTCATGGTGAGTGTCAGTCATATGATTTCTCATATTTGCAAAACTACCGGCTAGGTATCGGTTCCTGCAATACGTTTGTTCTAGTTCCCCCTTTTTAGTTTTTGGGGGTAATTTGTAGCGCACTTAGTTTGCAACGACGATAACACATGAGACTAGTTCTTTGACGTCTTCATTGGGATGCTTAAGCATTTGGCTGTGCCAAATGATAGTAAGAGTAAAGACAAGATCATGTCCAATGTCAACAGAGGGATCCTGACATTTTACATGTAAAGAAGGTGGTCTTTGTAGCGTTTATTACTTTGGTTATCAGCATTTGGCTGTGCCCTCTATAACATCTGCTAAACTGTGTACGCGACTAATTTTTGATTTGTACCCCCTCGTCGTTATCTCCCTATCAAATGGAGGGCGGGGGTGGGGGGGTAGTTTGTGCCGCCATGTGATGGTTGCTTCACTCCTGACTCACACAGCTGAGTGGCGTAGACTACAAGCAGCTCTGAGCTGTTCCATTATGCTTCATCATCAAACTCAAACATTCGATTGATCACTCAACTGTGAGTCGTGAATGGTCCTTAATTGAACTTTAAAAAAACAGCCGGCCAAGTTTACTGTAGAACTATAGGCTATCGTGGCAGCATAGACTCCTAAAATGTTGCCTGTTTTTGTCCTGTTTATCCCCCTTGTGATGTTTTCAAAGTAGGTGGTAAAATAATGTGAATAGCTGACTCACTGACAATGTAGCATAAAGGCTTTTCTCATTGGAGTCATAACGAGGCCCAGCACCTCATAGAGCAACAACTTGTTGTTTTTGTCTGCCTAGGAGAACAGGAGGGGGGAGGTTCTATCTCTACTGTATCGTTCCCAGTACAAGGCAGCATGGGAGTGAATGATTGACTCACTGCACTGTAAATGTATTATCAGCATATGAACACGAGTGATTTGTTTCACATTGGGTTGCCTACTATGACCTCTGATGCCTGGGGTGGGTTTTGGGGTACACCGTACAAGGTTTTGTAACGGAACCAAATGGAACTTTTCTAATTGGCCAAGTGCAGATAGGCACTGTCCTGTGTTTTGTCAGCACAAAACATTCCGGTACTATCTGTTGTCTCTCTTCAGGCTGTTAGCTTGACGTGGGTCTTTGTGATAACTAGGCAATGTCATGTTTTTTACCTCTTTTCTTTTGTCACATGAGTAGCTGTCTATCAGATTGCTGGTTTATTTGGCAATGGCTGTGCATCATCAGCTTCTTTCCCTCAGTCAATGCAACATTTGTGCTTACGTCCTTGACTCTGAAGATTCAAATGTTTGCGTCTGCAAATTTGGCAACAAAAAAAACCTCCATGGTAACCTTTGGATGAATATAAAATTGTAACTTATTTGGCAGTTGGTCATGGATAAGTATGCTTCAACAATGAACTCAAATTTCGTGCACAAAAGGTAATAGTGCCTTTTAAATTTTTTTTAAAATTGAGTGATAACCAATTGCGATCTCGTCGCTGCAACTCCCCAACAGGCCCGGGAGGCAAAGGTCAAGTCATGCATCCTCTGAAATAAGACTTACTAAATCACGCTCCTTAACAACTAAAAAAACCTCCTTTGGTTAAATATAAAACTGCTTAGTGTTGTCCCTATAATAGACACTCTTATCCAGAGACGTACTTGCAGGTGTAACTAGGGTTAAGTGCCTTGCTGAAGGGCACACTGATGGATTTTTCACCTAGTCTGCTCACGTATTCAAACCAGTGACCTTTCAGTTATTGGCACAATGCTCATAACCACTAGGCTACCTGCCACCCATACCAAAACGATACTGTATTGACACAACAACAAACCATGAAGTGTGTTGGCTGAAGTCCGAGAATAACCACTGGGCTACCTGCCGCCCATACAAAACTATACTGTATTGACACAACAACAAACCAGGAAGTGTGTTGGCTGAAGTCTGAGAATAACCACTGGGCTTAATGTTGTAAAAAAAAAAGTTTTAACATTGAACAATATGTTGATAACTGATAAAATAACACCTTCTAGGCTATTACATTTATTTCAAAAATAAACGCAAATATTAAATAACGCAACATCTGAAATTTCCCTTATGCAAAACCACGTCTGATTATATATATTTTTGTTGACAATTACAGAACTTTAAAAAAAAGTGTAATTTGATACATATCAGGGTTTGCTGATCTTTAACATTCTGTAAACATTCATAGTCATTTCTGTAATAAATGAATAGTTTAAAGCAACAAACTCCTACGCTCGTTTCTGAAGCTTGCTAGTTTGAATCCCAGACTTGGTGACAAATCTGTCTGTGCCATTGAGCAAAGGCACTTAACCCTAAGTTACTCCAGTAAGTTCTGGATAAGCCCATCTGCTCAATGACTCAAATGTACACATTTATGCTATTATTCAGTGTATTTCAACTCCCAGGGTGCAATGCTCCACCCAGGGCTCAAGGGGCCAGGGTTCTAGTCTAGAAGCATGGTTTTGACTGACTCCTATAGCTTTGCGTTGGTACTGCAGTTTAACTCGCGCCCGGACCAGAAAGACAATTTCCATGATGTCTGGCTGGCGGCATTGTCATGCTGGAGGGTCATGTCAAGATCAGCCTGCAGGAAGGGTATCACGTAATGCACAGCGTTGATTGCCTGCAATGACAACAAGCTCAGTCCGATGATGTGACACACCACCCCAGACCATGATGGACCCTCCACCTCCAAATCGATCCCGCTCCAGAGTACAGGCCTCGGTGTAACGCTCATTCCTTTGGCAATAAATGCAAATCCGACCATCACCCCTGGTGAGACAAAAACGTGAGTCGTCAGTGAAGAGCACTTTTTTTTGCCAGTCCTGTCTGGTCCAGCGATGGTGGGTTTGTGCCCATAGGCGATGTTGTTGCTGGTGATGTAAGGCAGGTCCTTACCAGACAACAGGCCTACAAGCCCTCAGTCCAGCCTCTCTCAGCCTATTGCGGAAAGTCTGAGCACTGACGGAAGGATTGTGCGTTCCTGGTGTAACTCGAGCAGTTGTTGTTGCCATACACCTGCGGGACAGGTACAGGGATGTTCAGATGTGCCGAACCTGTGCAGGTGTTACATGTGGTCTACCACTGCGAGGATGATCAACTGTCTGTCCTGTCTCCCTGTTGCGCTGTCTTAGGCCTCTCACAGTACGGATGTGGCAATGTATTGCCCGGGCACATCTGCAGTCCTCATCCCTCCTTGCAGCATGCCTAAGGCACGTTCACGCAGAGAAGGGATCCTGGGTATCTTTCTTTTGGTGTTTTTCAGAGTCCGTAGAAAGGCCTCTTTAGTGTCCTAACTTTTCATAACTGTGACCTTAATTGCCTATTGTCTGTAAGCTGTTAGTGTCTTAACGACCGTTCCACAGGTGCATGTTCATTAATTGTTTATGGTTCATTGAACAAGCATGGGAAACAGTGTTTAAACACTTTACAATGAAGATCTGTGAAGTTATTTGGAGTTTTACGAATTATCTTTGAAAGACTGAGTCCTGAAAAATGGACGTTTCTTTTTTTTGCACATAAACAAATATATATGTGTATGTGTTTGTTCCACTGTGGGCATAGAGGTATGTTTTTAAAAGATGCTGTCTTTTCCCTCCTCTCGCTTCTTAAATGTGGCTCTCTGTCGGCTAGCTAGAGAACATTCAGACAAATTACTAGATGGACTTGATCCTCTCAATCCGTATATGACGTGAATCGCGTTTGACAGAAGTACCGACAGTAACAAATTCTAGTACCGGACAGTTTTTAAAAAATGTATTTTTATGTTCTAGTATTGGGAGGGGGGGGTACTGACATTGCATGTCTGTGCAATAGTGTACTGAAATCTCCATAGACAAACATTGGCAGTAGAATGGCCCGTACTGAAGAGCTCAGTGACTTTCAGCGTGGCATCAGAGTCAGCTCATCAAATTTCGGCCCTGCTAGAGCTGCCCCCCGGTCAACTGTAAGTGCTGTTATTGTGAAGTGAAAATGTCTCGGCGCAACACCGGCTCAGCCGTGAAGTGGTAGGCCACAAGCTCACAGAACAGGACCACTGAAGTGCGTAAAATCATCTGTCCTCAGTTGCAACACTCACTACTGATTTCCAAACTGCCCTTGGAAGCAACGTCAGCAAAATAACTTTGTCGGAAGCTTCATGGGTTTCCATGGCTGAGCAGCCGCACGCAAGCCTAAGATCACCATGCGCAATGCTAAGCATTGGCTGGAGTGGTGTAAAGCTTATTGCCATAAGACTGGAATGGTGGAAACGGGACAAATCTGGGTTTGGCGGATGCCAGGAGAATGCTACCTGCCCCAATGCATAGTGCCAACTAATGTTTGGTGGAGAAATAATGGTCTGGGGTGGTATTTCATGGTTACGGGGGGAGGGGGGGGTGATCCATCCATGACAATCCTGCAAAATCCATTTTCAGTCGGTGTAGATGAAAGGGGGGGAGACGGGTTAAAGAATAATTTTTAATCCTTGAGGCAATTTGAGAAATGTATGTGTCCCATTCAGAGAGTGACTGGGAAAGACCAACCATTTGAAGTGCCTTTTGAACGGGGTGTGGCAGTAGGCGCTCCAGAATGAGTGTGTCAAGAACTGCAACGCTGCTGGGTTTTTCATACTCAATACTTTCCCGTGTGTATCTAGACTGGTCAACCACCAAAAGGACATCCAGCCAATTTGAGACAACCGTGGGAAGCATTGGTCTCAACATGGGCCAGCATCCCTGAAGAATGCTTTCGACACCTTGTGAAGTCCATGCCCTAACGTATTGTGGGTGTAACTCAATATCAGGAAGGTGTTCTAACAGTTTGGTACACTGTGTGGATAGCTGTTGTGTTCATATTGAGGCAAACTACCTTTTACTTTCTCCAGCTGATGGATGATTGGATGCTGACCTCGTTGACCTCACAATAACAGTGTATGTGTGTGTGTATATATGTCTATATATCTCTCATACAGTCTAACAGATGGTTGGTGCTTTCCACTGTGGTTTCCTAGGGTTTCTTGCTAGGATCTGTTCCCATAAAACAGAGTTTACTATTTCAGTTTTACCTGCCTCTCTCTAAGATCAGATGAGGAAGTAGGACTTGTTGGTTGTGGTATTCCCCTTTACGAGTCACATGATCCTTTCACTTCCTGTTCTCTGATTTATTTTAGAGCGTTGTAACACGCCTCTACTTTCGCCTGCTTGAAAAGGAACTGGACTTGGGTTACATACATACTGTAGGACTGGACTTGGGTTACATACTGTAGGACTGGACTTGGGTTACATACATACTGGAGGACTGGACTTGGGTTACATACATACTGGAGGGCTGGACCTGGGTTACATACATACTGTAGGACTGGACTTGGGTTACATACATACTGTAGGACTGGACTTGGGTTACATACATACTGTAGGACTGGACTTGGGTTACATACATACTGTAGGACTGGACTTGGGTTCATACATACTGTAGGACTGGACTTGGGTTACATACATACTGTAGGACTGGACTTGGGTTACATACATACTGTAGGACTGGACTTGGGTTACATACATACTGTAGGACTGGACTTGGGTTACATACTGTAGGACTGGACTTGGGTTACATACATACTGGAGGACTGGACTTGGGTTACATACATACTGGAGGGCTGGACCTGGGTTACATGCATACTGGACCTGGGTTACATGCATACTGGAGGACTGGACCTGGGTTACATGCATACTGGCCCTGGGTTACATGCATACTGGAGGACTGGACCTGGGTTACATGCATACTGGACCTGGGTTACATACATACTGTAGGACTGGACCTGGGTTACATGCATACTGGAGGACTGGACCTGGGTTACATACATACTGGACCTGGGTTACATACATACTGTAGGACTGGACCTGGGTTACATACATACTGGAGGACTGGACCTGGGTTACATACATACTGGAGGGCTGGACCTGGGTTACATACATACTGGAGGGCTGGACCTGGGTTACATGCATACTGGACCTGGGTTACATGCATACTGGAGGACTGGACCTGGGTTACATGCATACTGGCCCTGGGTTACATGCATACTGGAGGACTGGACCTGGGTTACATGCATACTGGAGGACTGGACCTGGGTTACATGCATACTGGACCTGGGTTACATACATACTGGACTGGACCTGGGTTACATGCATACTGGAGGACTGGACCTGGGTTACATACATACTGGACCTGGGTTACATACATACTGGAGGACTGGACCTGGGTTACATACATACTGGAGGGCTGGACCTGGGTTACATACATACTGGAGGGCTGGACCTGGGTTACATGCATACTGGACCTGGGTTACATGCATACTGGAGGACTGGACCTGGGTTACATACATACTGGAGGACTGGACCTGGGTTACATACATACTGGACCTGGGTTACATACATACTGTAGGACTGGACGTGGGTTCACATACTGGACCTGGGTTACATACTGGAGGACTGGACCTGGGTTACATACATACTGGAGGACTGGACCTGGGTTACATACATACTGGACCTGGGTTACACACATACTGGACCTGGGTTACATACATACTGTAGGGCTGGACCTGGGTTACATACATACTGTAGGGCTGGACCTGGGTTACATACATACTGGAGGACTGGACCTGGGTTACATGCATACTGGACCTGGGTTACATGCATACTGGAGGACTGGACCTGGGTTACATGCATACTGGCCCTGGGTTACATGCATACTGGCCCTGGGTTACATGCATACTGGAGGACTGGACCTGGGTTACATACATACTGGAGGACTGGACCTGGGTTACATACATACTGGACCTGGGTTACATACATACTGTAGGACTGGACGTGGGTTACCTGGGTACTGGACCTGGGTTACATACTGGAGGACTGGACCTGGGTTACATACATACTGGAGGGCTGGACCTGGGTTACATACATACTGGAGGGCTGGACCTGGGTTACATGCATACTGGACCTGGGTTACATGCATACTGGAGGACTGGACCTGGGTTACATACATACTGGAGGACTGGACCTGGGTTACATACATACTGGACCTGGGTTACATACATACTGGGACTGGACGTGGGTTACACACATACTGGACCTGGGTTACATACTGGAGGACTGGACCTGGGTTACATACATACTGGAGGACTGGACCTGGGTTACATACATACTGGACCTGGGTTACATACATACTGTAGGACTGGACCTGGGTTACACACATACTGGACCTGGGTTACATACTGGAGGACTGGACCTGGGTTACATACATACTGGAGGACTGGACCTGGGTTACATACATACTGTAGGGCTGGACCTGGGTTACATACTGTAGGGCTGGACCTGGGTTACATACATACTGGAGGACTGGACCTGGGTTACATGCATACTGGACCTGGGTTACATACATACTCTAGGGCTGGACCTGGGTTACATACATACTGGAGGACTGGACCTGGGTTACATACATACTGGCCCTGGGTTACATGCATACTGGCCCTGGGTTACATGCATACTGGAGGACTGGACCTGGGTTACATGCATACTGGAGGACTGGACCTGGGTTACATGCATACTGGACCTGGGTTACATACATACTGGAGGACTGGACCTGGGTTACACACATACTGGACCTGGGTTACATACTGTAGGACTGGACTTGGGTTACCATACTGTAGGACTGGATTTGGGTTACATACATACTGGAGGGCTGGACCTGGGTTACATGCATACTGGACCTGGGTTACATGCATACTGGAGGACTGGACCTGGGTTACATGCATACTGGCCCTGGGTTACATGCATACTGGCCCTGGGTTACATGCATACTGGAGGACTGGACCTGGGTTACATGCATACTGGAGGACTGGACCTGGGTTACATGCATACTGGACCTGGGTTACATACATACTGGAGGACTGGACCTGGGTTACACTGGACCTGGGTTACATACTGTAGGACTGGACTTGGGTTACTTACATACTGTAGGACTGGACTTGGGTTACATACATACTGGAGGGCTGGACCTGGGTTACATGCATACTGGACCTGGGTTACATGCATACTGGAGGACTGGACCTGGGTTACATACATACTGGACCTGGGTTACATACATACTGTAGGACTGGACCTGGGTTACATGGACCTGGGTTATACTGGAGGACTGGACCTGGGTTACATACATACTGGAGGGCTGGACCTGGGTTACATACATACTGGAGGGCTGGACCTGGGTTACATGCATACTGGACCTGGGTTACATGCATACTGGAGGACTGGACCTGGGTTACATACATACTGGAGGACTGGACCTGGGTTACATACATACTGGACCTGGGTTACATACATACTGTAGGACTGGACGTGGGTTACACACATACTGGACCTGGGTTACATACTGGAGGACTGGACCTGGGTTACATACATACTGGAGGACTGGACCTGGGTTACATACATACTGGACCTGGGTTACATACATACTGTAGGACTGGACCTGGGTTACACACATACTGGACCTGGGTTACATACTGGAGGACTGGACCTGGGTTACATACATACTGGAGGACTGGACCTGGGTTACATACATACTGTAGGGCTGGACCTGGGTTACATACTGTAGGGCTGGACCTGGGTTACATACATACTGGAGGACTGGACCTGGGTTACATGCATACTGGACCTGGGTTACATACATACTCTAGGGCTGGACCTGGGTTACATACATACTGGAGGACTGGACCTGGGTTACATACATACTGGCCCTGGGTTACATGCATACTGGCCCTGGGTTACATGCATACTGGAGGACTGGACCTGGGTTACATGCATACTGGAGGACTGGACCTGGGTTACATGCATACTGGACCTGGGTTACATACATACTGGAGGACTGGACCTGGGTTACACATACTGGACCTGGGTTACATACTGTAGGACTGGACTTGGGTTACTTACATACTGTAGGACTGGATTTGGGTTACATACATACTGGAGGGCTGGACCTGGGTTACATGCATACTGGACCTGGGTTACATGCATACTGGAGGACTGGAGGACTGGACCCCTGGGTTACATGCATACTGGAGGACTGGACCTGGGTTACATGCATACTGGAGGACTGGACCTGGGTTACATGCATACTGGACCTGGGTTACATACATACTGGAGGACTGGACCTGGGTTACATACATACTGGACCTGGGTTACATACTGTAGGACTGGACTTGGGTTACTTACATACTGTAGGACTGGACTTGGGTTACATACATACTGGAGGGCTGGACCTGGGTTACATGCATACTGGACCTGGGTTACATGCATACTGGAGGACTGGACCTGGGTTACATGCATACTGGCCCTGGGCTACATGCATACTGGCCCTGGGTTACATGCATACTGGAGGACTGGACCTGGGTTACATGCATACTGGACCTGGGTTACATACATACTGGAGGACTGGACCTGGGTTACACACATACTGGACCTGGGTTACATACTACTGTAGGGCTGGACCTGGGTTACATGCACTGGAGGACTGGACCTGGGTTACATGCATACTGGACCTGGGTTACATACATACTGTAGGACTGGACCTGGGTTACATGCATACTGGAGGACTGGACCTGGGTTACATACATACTGGACCTGGGTTACATACATACTGTAGGACTGGACCTGGGTTACTACATACTGGACCTGGGTTACATACATACTGTAGGACTGGACGTGGGTTACTACTGGACCTGGGTTACATACTGGAGGACTGGACCTGGGTTACATACATACTGTAGGACTGGACCTGAGTTACATACATACTGGACCTGGGTTACATACATACTGTAGGGCTGGACCTGGGTTACATACATACTGGACCTGGGTTACATACATACTGGAGGACTGGACCTGGGTTACATACATACTGGACCTGGGTTACATACATACTGTAGGGCTGGACCTGGGTTACATACATACTGGAGGACTGGACCTGGGTTACATACATACTGTAGGGCTGGACCTGGGTTACACACATACTGGACCTGGGTTACATACATACTGTAGGGCTGGACCTGAGTTACATACTGTCAGGGGGACTGGACCTGGGTTACATACTACTACTGGACCTCTGTTGGGGACTTACAACTAGTGTCTACTACTCCTAGTCACCACCCCTCTGTTGGGGACTGAACAGTGTGGGTAACTAGTGTCTACTCTCTCCTAGCCGTCGCCACCCCTCTGTTGGGGACTGAACCGTGTGGGTAACTAGTGTCTACTCTCTCCTAGCCGTCGCCACCCCTCTGTTGGGGACTGAACCGTGTGCCCGTGGTCCTCCCTACTGGTGCCACAATGTGAAGACTGCCTCTATCTGTGGCGCCGTGGTCCACTGCCAACAGAACGTATGGAACCAACCCCAGATGGTGAGACTCGAGTCTATTTTCTCTAGCATGTTATTGTCTTTGTGGGGGGGGGTGGGTGTAAAATGGATAAACAGCAGGGCCTTGGTTTAGCTACGCTAATCAACTTCCTCCTCCCTGTTTCAGAAATCTGTGCCATGTGACCTGTGTAAGGGGTTGCTGATAGCGGTGGACCAGCTGCTGAACAACAATGCTACTCAGGTGAGTCATAGAGGTTGAATGTGGGAAAGTTCCCTGTTTTTTTTGTTGTTGCTGGAAACAGTTTGGCAGAGCATGAATTTATCTTCTATCCAGTGTACACCATAGTGGTACAGATGTGGCATAACTGTTTTTCGCTCCCTGATGAATGAGTGCCTCAGATGGTGCATTATGGCTGAGTAGTGTTGTTAGAGCTTCTCCTAGGGGTTCCTCATTTTAAAAAAAATGTTGTAGTCCTGAACTAGTTCACAGGATTTACGTAGTGAAGGGCTTGATGATTAGTTGAATCGGGTGCTACATCTGGAATAGGGCCTAATACATGGAACTGCTGGGCTCGCATCGCTCCACATAGTGGGGGTCTGAGGCTGGGGGGGGGGCATCGCTCCACATAGTGGGGTCTGAGGCTGGGGGGGGTGCATCGCTCAACATAGTGGGGTCTGAGGCTGGGGGGGGGTGCATCGCTCCACATAGTGGGGTCTGAGGCTGGGGCTGGGGGGTCTGAGGCTGGGGGGGGTGCATCGCTCCACATAGTGGGGGTCTGAGGCTGGGGGCATGGCTCCACATAGTGGGGGTCTGAGGCTGGGGGGATCGCTCCACATAGTGGGGGTCTGAGGCTGGGGGGGGCATCGCTCCACATAGTGGGGGTCTGAGGCTGGGGGGGTGCATCGCTCCACATAGTGGGGGTCTGAGGCTGGGGGGGGCATGCATCGCTCCACATAGTGGGGGTCTGAGGCTGGGGGGCATCGCTCCACATAGTGGGGGTCTGAGGCTGGGGGGGGACCATCGCTCCACGTAGTGGGGGTCTGAGGCTGGGGGGCATCGCTCCACGTAGTGGGGTCTGAGGCTGGGGGGCATCGGCATTGCTCCACGAGTGGGGGTCTGAGGCTGGGGGGCATCGCTCGCTCACGTAGTGGGGGTCTGAGGCTGGGGGCGGCCCATGGGCATCTGCAGCTGGGGGGCATCGGCATCGCTCAGAGTGGGGATCTGAGGCTGGGGGGCCCATCGCTCCACATAGTGGGGGTCTGAGGCTGGGGGGCATCGGCATCGCTCCACGTAGTGGGGTCTGAGGCTGGGGGGCATCGCTCCACGTAGTGGGGTCTGAGGCTGGGGGCGGCCCATCGCTCCACGTAGTGGGGGTCTGAGGCTGGGGGGGCGGCCCATCGCTCCACGTAGTGGGGTCTGAGGCTTGAGGGGGCGGCCCATCGCTCCACGTAGTGGGGTCTGAGGCTGGGGGGGGCATCGGCATCGCTCCACAGTGGGGATCTGAGGCTGGGGGGCCCATCGCTCCACAGAGTGGGGGTCTGGGGGGGGGGGCATCGCTCCACATAGTGGGGTCTGAGGCTGGGGGGGGCATCTGCATCGCTCCACATAGTGGGGTCTGAGGCTGGGGGGCATCGGCATCGCTCCACGTAGTGGGGGTCTGGGGGGGGCGGCCCATCGCTCCACGTCTGAGGCTGGGGGGCGGCCCATCGCTCCACATAGTGGGGTCTGAGGCTGGGGGGGGCATCGGCATCGCTCCACAGTGGGGATCTGAGGCTGGGGGGCCCATCCTGGGGGGCCCCATCGGCATCGCTCCACGAGTGGGGTCTAAGGCTGGGGGGCCATCGGCATCGCTCCACGTTGGGGTCTGAGGCTGGGGGGGGCTGGGGGGTCTGAGGCTGGGGGGCCCATCGCTCCACGTAGTGGGGGTCTGAGGCTGGGGGCGGCCCATCGCTCCACGCTGAGGCTGGGGGGGCGGCCCATCGCTCCACGTAGTGGGGTCTGAGGCTGGGGGGGGCCAACACGTAGTGGGGTCTGAGGCTGGGGCCCACGCTCCACATAGTGGGGGTCTGAGGCTGGGGGGCCAACGCTCCACATAGTGGGGTCTGAGGCTGGGGGGGGGCCCATCGCTCCACATAGTGGGGGTCTGAGGCTGGGGGGGGTGCGGCGGCATCGCTCCACGTAGTGGGGTCTGAGGCTGGGGGCCAACCGTTCCATGTAGTGGGGTCTGAGGCTGGGGGAGGGCCCATCACTCCACAGAGTGGGGGTCTGAGGCTGGGGGGGGCATCGCTCCATGTAGTGGGGTCTGAGGCTGGGGGCTCTAAGCTGATGTTCATGTCCTCTAGGGTGAGATCCTGGGCGTCCTGGAGAAGGCCTGTCACCTGATCCCTGACAAGACTGTGGCTGCACAGTGTAAAGAGTTGGTGGACGCCTACTACCCTATCCTCATTGGTATCATCGCTGGAGAGCTGGTACACACACACACACACACACACGGGTTTATAGGAAAGTAAGCTAGCCTACACACACACAAACCGAGAGAGAAACATTTGTTATTCAGAATCAATCCAACATCCTCATCCTGCTAAGCTAAATGGCATTGTTTCAAGGATAATTTAGCTATTTGAGTTTAACTGTTTATCCTCAATGCTATTAGCCCATACACATGTATCGAATAATAGTTTCACTACATAGAGCCCCCCCTCCCCTGAAAAAAAACATCTAAACGAAGTTTGTACTGTTCTATATCTTTGAGAGATAAGTAAATCGGGAATTATTATTTAAAGAAATTTACACATGTATTTTAAACCCTTATTTTTGGCAGGTAACAGTCTCTGTATATACAGTACCAGTCAAACATCTGGACACCTACTCATTCCAGTTCTTTATTTTTACTATTTTCTACTTTGTGGGGGGGGGACTAGGGAACATGGTAGCTGTTCTGGGGGGACTAGGTAGGTAATGAATTGCATTTAGGATGCCAGCGGTATATAGATTAACCCTGTTCCATTGAAAGTGTTTGTGTCCAGGAATAGTCCAGGCCTAGGCATGATCTGGGTCTGTGAAGTGGGAAACCGACCCTGAGAGTTTATTATAGTGTGCGTTCCAGCAGTGACTTAATGGCGGCGTCTCTAGTGAGATCTACGGATTGTAGTGACCAGAGTCTGTTTCTGGATTCCAGGAGAACCCTCAGGTGGTGTGTGGCGCCATAGGCCTGTGTGGCTCCCAGCAGGCAACCCTGGCCAGACTCCAGTCTCAGATCCAGTCTAACCAGATCCCACCGCTCACGTCCAATGAGATTCCTCAGGAAGACCTGGCCCAGAGGGTCGCCCCCTTCCTCCTCAACGTCCCTGGGCTCCTCTACCCCCAGGCCCAGGAGAACACCAAGCAAGAGGTTCCTAAACAGGTACGCCAGTCGTCATAGAATTTTGGGGGTCGTAATTCTGGTCTTTGGTGTCTAGGAATTGGGTTTCAGTGTAATAATTGTTAAGAGGACTTTACAAAATCGTTAGATTTAGAATTTACTATGGTGCCCAGCATAGCTGCACATAAGTTATGTTCAGTAAGGCACAAAGTACCAAATCTTTTCAACTGAAATCTGTCTTATTGATCAAATTCTGGCTGTACTTTCCCATTTCAAACTGTTATTTCACTACTGAACATGACCCCAGTACCAACTTTAAACTGTCACTGATTTCGTGTGTGTAGATGTAACTGCTACTCCTTTAGTCACTAGTGAGTGTCTTCTGTCCCCTGTAGGAGACTGGAGACTTGTGTGAGGACTGTGTGAAGTTCATCACAGACTTCCAGGACGAGGCGAAGAGCAACACTACCTTCGTCAACTCTCTGATCGAACGGATCCAGAGGCAGTGTGACCTGCTGGGGCCTGGAATCTCTGACATGGTGAGAGGCCTTGTTATCTAGTTAGTTACAGATCCAGGACCAGTGTGACCTGGTGAGAGGACTACGTAGTTATCTAGCTAGGAGTTAATGAGAGGACTGGGTTTTAAAACGAGTTTGGTGGAGTGAATATTTTGAGTAATCCAGCAATGGAACTAGCCGTAATCTAATTTACACTTCATGCCCTAGTTGCCATCTGGCTTAATGCAATAGTTGGTTTATTGGACCCTGCTGGTTATCTATGAATGTTCGAACATGTTGAACAGTCGGGCCTTAATAATCTCCACCCAGCACAGCCAGAAGAGGACTGGCCACCCCTCAGAGCCTGGTTTCTGTCTAGGTTTCTTCCTAGGTTCCCACTTTTCTAGGGAGTTAAAAAAAATATATATATATTTTTTAAATACATTTGATTGACCAACAAATACTTCCAATCTATGAAGCTGGAAGATCATTGGTTTCCACTGACTTTGTATCTGACTGTTTTGTCTTCTCCTGTGTTTCAGTGCAAGCAGTATATCAGCCAGTACGCGCCTCTCATCGCCCTGCAGCTCATGTCCATGGTCAGTCACTAGGGCGTGTCCAAAATGACATCCTGTTTCATATGTAGTTTACCACTTTTGGCTTTCAGCCCCCCCCAAACTGGAGGGTTCTCTTCTGCTGATGTGTAATTGTAACCAATGTCTCTGCACAGTGTTGCCTGACATATACTTAACAGGTTTATACATGGGTGAAATTAACCACTATGTTTATGTCATAATACATAGTGTGTGTGTGTGTATCCACACTCTGACTACAGCACCTCCTAGCCTGCTGATTTCATTCACATCTGTGTGTGTATCCACACTCTGACTACAGCACCTCCTAGCCTGCTGATTTCATTCACATCTGTGTGTGTGTGTGTGTATCCACACTCTGACTACAGCACCTCCTAGCCTGCTGAGTTCATTCACATCTGTTAATAGTTTGTTTTTATTTCCCTCTATTCATGCACCTCCTCCTGCTCTCGCTCGCTCTCTCCTCCTCTTCCTGCTCTCTCCTCCTCTTCCTGCTCTCTCCTGGGGTGTCTGTAGGAACAGGTAGGTTTCTCTCTGTGTTCAGTCTCACACCTTTTTTTAGGTATTGGCCACACAGAGACTTGGATGAAATCCTATTATGCATTCAGCTCTGATGTCTGGAGCCTTTTAGACAGCCAATCATCTCCCGTTGTCCATCTGTCAATGGATGACTACCATTGTAAATAGATCTGTTGTTCTGTCTGCCCACAGCCTCTGTTTCTATACGGTCTGTCCACTAATGCTACTGACTTCAAGTACTCACATTTCACTGTTCTAGAACTGTCCTTGTCCAAGCGATACATATTTGATGGGCGTGTCGTGATACGAGACAGCAGACTGGTCCATGCAACCGTTTCCATTTAGTCCATTAGGTTTGGGAGGTGTAGCATGTATACCAGTGTATTTGGAAATAGCCACGCAATGTTTTTTTTCCAATTCCACCAATATCATTTGAAACAATTTTCTTTTGAATTTAAAAAAATATTTGTATCATATTTTAAGTAAATACAGTCAAGATGTTGTATAATGCATAAAGATAAAGCAGATTGTTAATTTCACATGTTACATTACGAAGCTCACCGTAGCTCCTCCCCAGAACAGTTGAGCCAGCCGTGTTGGTAAACGGCACCACCAGGGAAAGCTGCAGAGGTTGAGTCCAGCCGTGTTGGTAAACTGCACCACCAGGGAAAGCTGCAGAGGTTGAGTCCAGCCGTGTTGGTAAACTGCACCACCAGGGAAAGCTGCAGCGGTTGAGTCCAGCCGTGTTGGTAAACGGCACCACCAGGGAAAGCTGCAGCGGTTGAGTCCAGCCGTGTTGGTAAACTGCACCACCAGGGAAAGCTGCAGAGGTTGAGTCCAGCCGTGTTGGTAAACTGCACCACCAGGGAAAGCTGCAGCGGTTGAGTCCAGCCGTGTTGGTAAACGGCACCACCAGGGAAAGCTGCAGCGGTTGAGTCCAGCTGTGTGTTGATATGGGTCACATTTTTATATTGAAAGTCAAGTTATTTTTTGTTGCTTCAATAGCACGATCACGTCCAACTATAGTTTTCCTTCAAGACATTATCGGAACACATTTGGTAGAAAACGGCTTCATTTTCTTCAGATGACAGCAGAAGATTTAGCTTACAGCTACACAAGTAAATGAGATGACCGTGAAAATGCAAGGTATTTTTGGGGCAAAAACAATGCATGGCTGGCATATCATAGAAAGGATGTAGCCAGCTGCTTTTTATAATGTTTTGCTTAAAGTTAATATTTTATTTTAGCTGGGGGAGAAAGTAGGCTGGCTATACTGAGGGAAAGTAGCTCCACATCAGTCAGAGTGCTGTCTGCTGATAGAATGATGGAGAACAGTAGCTCCACATCAGTCTGTCTGCTGATAGAATGATGGAGAACAGTAGCTCCACATCAGTCTGTCTGCTGATAGAATGATGGAGAACAGTAGCTCCACATCAGTCAAGTGCTGTTGCTGGTAGAATGATGGAAAAGTAGCTCCAATCAGTCAGAGTGCTGTCTGCTGATATCATGATGGAGAACAGTAGCTGTAGCAGCAGAGTGCTGTCTGCTGGTAGAATTGGAGAAAGTTAATATTTTATTTTAGAATGATGGGAACAGAAAGTCAGAGTGCTGTCTGCTGATAGAATGATGGAAACAGTAGCTCCACATCAGTCTGTCTGCTGATAGAATGATGGAGAACAGTAGCTCCACATCAGTCTGTCTGCTGATAGAATGATGGAGAACAGTAGCTCCACATCAGTCAGAGTGCTGTCTGCTGATAGAATGATGGAGAACAGTAGCTCCACATCAGAGTGCTCTCTGCTGATAGGTCTGTTCTTGAATTGTCATCAGAGTGAAGTGTAACTGAAGCACAAAAATAGTTTGATGCTGAGCAGAAACTACAATAAGACCCATTTTAGATCTGTGTTTACAAAACGTAGAAATATATTTCTTATGAGTATTTTTTTTCCTGTGTGGAAAACACACAATCCTGTGTTTTATCATGACCCTTACATTTAACTTGGTAGTTATCTAAATAAGTGGCTGAATGAGTAAAGGTCACGGGGCATCTCGTGTTGGCTTTCTGCTGTGTTTGAGAAGTCAAAGCCCTTTGGATAAGTTCTGTAAAGTTGCCACTGCAGCTTTGATTTACCTTGTTTTCTCCAAAGGTTCTGGTCAGTCTACTCTGCCCCTATCTTCTCTGAGCAGAGCAGGCCCGTTGCCCTAGCGACTCCACACAGATACAGCGACTCCACACAGATACAGCGGGTAGACATGCTGCTCCAGAGCCAGTTCTGTTCTTCCTTCAGACAAGCATGCGTTAAAACTTTCTTCATTTCTCTCGTTCACGTTCACTTGTAAAATCACCAAAAATGACATGAGCTGGACTGGTACAGGGTCTAGCCTGGTTGAGCTGGACTGGAACAGGGTCTAGCCTGGTTGAGCTGGACTGGTACAGGGTCTAGCCTGGTTGAGCTGGACTGGAACAGGGTCTAGCCTGGTTGAGCTGGACTGGAACAGGGTCTAGCCTGGTTGAGCTGGACTGGTACAGGGTCTAGCCTGGTTGAGCTGGACTGGAACAGGGTCTAGCCTGGTTGAGCTGGACTGGAACAGGGTCTAGCCTGGTTGAGCTGGACTGGAACAGGGTCTAGCCTGGTTGAGCTGGACTGGAACAGGGTCTAGCCTGGTTGAGCTGGACTGGAACAGGGTCTAGCCTGGTTGAGCTGGACTGGAACAGGGTCTAGCCTGGTTGAGCTGGACTGGTACAGGGTCTAGCCTGGTTGAGCTGGACTGGTACAGGGTCTAGCCTGGTTGAGCTGGACTGGAACAGGGTCTAGCCTGGTTGAGCTGGACTGGAACAGGGTCTAGCCTGGTTGAGCTGGACTGGAACAGGGTCTAGCCTGGTTGAGCTGGACTGGAACAGGGTCTAGCCTGGTTGAGCTGGACTGGAACAGGGTCTAGCCTGGTTGAGCTGGACTGGAACAGGGTCTAGCCTGGTTGAGCTGGACTGGAACAGGGTCTAGCCTGGTTGAGCTGGACTGGAACAGGGTCTAGCCTGGTTGAGCTGGACTGGAACAGGGTCTAGCCTGGTTGAGCTGGACTGGAACAGGGTCTAGCCTGGTTGAGCTGGACTGCCTGTCATTAAAATTATTTTATTTGTACAAGTAATAGTGAATATTGTTAGCATTCTGCTATTAACATTGTGTTTTTTTTTGGCAACCCCTTGTCCTAAACCGGTAAGACTGTAAATCCCGGGGTGAGGGAAGGATGGTAGGATGATATGAAAAGTTAGATACAGGCCCAACCTGATTTTGTCCATGCCACTAAAATGAGTGCTTCACTACCAATGCTATAGATTTCTTAATGCCTCATTCGTGTCTGGAACCATCTGCTCTGCATGCATGCTGCCCTATGCATTACTCTAGCATGAGAATCATCTACCTGTGACATGGGTTGCTGGGTTAGACTGTACACTGTACCTATTGTGTGGGGTTGAATGGGATTGCATGAGGAAATTTTAGCCTGGCTCTGAGACTATGGAACAGTGGACTGGTACAGGGTCTAGCCTGGTTCTGAGACTATGGAACAGTGGACTGGACTGGTATGGGACAGTGGACTCAGGGTCTAGCCTGGACTCTGAGACTGGCTCTGATGGGACAGTGGACTGGTACAGGGTCTAGCCTGGCTCTGAGACTATGGGACAGTGGACTGGTACAGGGAGACTATGGGACAGTGGACTGGTACAGGGTCTAGCCTGGCTCTGAGACTATGGGACAGTGGACTGGTACAGGGTCTAGCCTGGCTCTGAGACTATGGGACAGTGGACTGGTACAGGGTCTAGCCTGGCTCTGAGACTATGGGACAGTGGACTGGTACAGGGTCTAGCCTGGCTCTGAGACTATGGGACAGTGGACTGGTACAGGGTCTAGCCTGGCTCTGAGACTATGGGACAGTGGACTGGTACACCATACATCATCTTAATGTCATGTGATGAAATGTATTTTCTGTAGAATGGTATGAATGTGTCTAACTGTCCGTTCTGACGTTCTCCCCACTCAGCAACCTAAAGATATCTGTTCCCGTGCTGAATTCTGCCCTGCAGAGGTGAAGAGCTCTGTCCCTATGATGAACCTGGTGGCTGCCAAGGCCGTCCCTGCTGTCAAACTGGTCCCTGCTACTAAGCTGGACGCTGTCAAGCCCGACAAGGTAACCTACTGGTACCAGAGGTTCTGGCAAGTGTCCGTGTACAACTGTACCATCACTTACATTCCTCCATATGAAATACATGGACATTTCCTTCAACATAAAAAGTTAAATAATCACTCTGACTACTTGTTTTGTAAAGTAGTTATGCCGTTGGCATGGTTACTATTCTAGTTTATACCGATGCGTTTCGGGACCACGACTTATTTTGTTCCAAGACTATTGTAGTTACGCCGACTCTTGTCTGTTCTCCAGAACATGGTGCGTGCCCGTGGTTCCCCTCAGTGTATCACGTGCAAGTTCATTATGAAGGAGGTGGAGAGCATGCTGGGGGATGAGAAGACTGAGGTAGGTCACCTGACGGGTTGCTCATGAGTCATGACCTGCTATATGTTGTATGACTGAAACTTCACGCTGTTTGTAAGGGAGTTACAATAAATTATGTTTTTGTCATGGGGGGGAGCACTATAAATGAATGTGGATAGATGTATAAATGAATGTGGATAGATGGATAAATGAATGTGATTGCTCTCCACCTCTGGCCAATGCTGGATGATCAACACAATTTCAGTTTGAATATTGCTGCTAAAAAGCCACAGTTAATCCAGACAAAAAAATAAGATATTTGAGGGTTTAACCATAACATTTTTTAAATAGTTCAACTGAAATTGTTATTAATGTAACATGTGTCTGTGGCTGTGTCTTCAGGGTTCTTAAGGATTCTGTCTGCAATAGGCTAGAATGTATGAGTTATTCATTATAGAATCTCTTCAATAAACCCCCCCCGGAGGCCAAATGGGCTCGTTTGTACTGTGTGTCAAGGACGAACAAGAATTTAGTACAATGCGTCTTATCTCTGCGTCCTCAGGCCACCCATTACTCTGACCCTTTGTGATGGTTATTACTGTGCAAGCAGCAGTGGATATTGTTTTACCCTAGTTCACTTTGTATCTTCACCCCTCTGACACCACCACTAAAGGTTTGGATGGGGCACCAGGCAGGTGTTAACCCTGCTGAAAAGGACAAGAGTAGGATAGAGTACCACTACCACACATCAGCAGAACAGACTGACTGGAGAGTGGCCGGTTGGCCACTGGAGAGTGGCTTCGTAAATGTCAATGACTGGAGCGGTCCCAAAATATACAGCCATGGTGCCATAGAGGTAACCCCGGCGATCAACCTAAAACACTTTACAAACTAAGCACGCTGAAAATAAACAAGACTTCTGCAGAGTTGGACACTGTCAAACTGCCGCGCCGACCGAGAAGCGCTTTCTTTATATCCTCACTGCCGAAGGAGCTCTTAGCTAGCTACCTTTATATCCTCACTGCTGAAGGAGCTCTTAGCTAGCTACCTTTATATCCTCACTGCCGAAGGAGCTCTTAGCTAGCTACCTTTATAGCCTCACTGCCGAAGGAGCTCTTAGCTAGCTACCTTTATATCCTCACTGCCGAAGGAGCTCTTAGCTAGCTACCTTTATAGCCTCACTGCCGAAGGAGCTCTTAGCTAGCTACCTTTATATCCTCACTGCTGAAGGAGCTCTTAGCTAGCTACCTTTATAGCTACCTTTATAGCCTCACTGCCGAAGGAGCTCTTAGCTAGCTAGCCTCTTATCCTCACTGCCGAAGGAGCTCTTAGCTAGCTACCTTTATATCCTCACTGCTGAAGGAGCTTAGCTAGCTACCTTTATAGCCTCACTGCCGAAGGAGCTCTAAGCTAGCTACCTTATATCCTCACTGCCGAAGGAGCTCTTAGCTAGCTACCTTTATATCCTCACTGCTGAAGGAGCTCTTAGCTAGCTACCTTTATATCCTCACTGCCTCTACTGCTACCTTTATATCCTCACTGCCGAAGGAGCTCTTAGCTAGCTACCTTTATAGCCTCACTGCCGAAGGAGCTCTTAGCTCGCTACCTTTTTTTAGCCAAGCTGTCGTCTTATGAGAATTCTCTATAGGAAGATAAAAGGAAGGTGAGATGAAAGGGTGTTGGTCACACCTGACCTCATCCCCAGGATTTTGTGCATATTTTTTTTATTTAACCAGGTAGGCTAGTTGAGAACAAGTTCTCATTTACAACTGCGACCTGGCCAAGATAAAGCATAGCAGTGTGAACAGACAACAACACAGTTGTTACACGTAGCATTTAACCCTGGGACATCAACCATTCAGAGGAGTTCTTAATTCTATGGGCGTGATCTTATTAAGTAAAGTATAGGTGATCATTTTAATTTGAGCGAATCACATGACTGCGAGGCGGGGCTCCAAATAGAGGCAAGACCCCGTATGGAAGACGTGTACTAGCCGGGTTAGTGGGAAGGTGTTGTGGGAGGTTATTGGTTGGTAGATTAAGCCAATGCCTATCCACCGGGAGATTCTTTTGTTTGCTAACGAAGGCCAAGTTGGACACATTGGCATTTGGGCAGATGTGTCTGGGGAAGGAGATTTAAGTCATGCCTAACTGACCCCTGTCCTCTTCCGCTCCTTCCTCCCTCTTCTCAGCAAGATGTGGTGCGTGTGTTGGAGAAGGTGTGCTCTGTGCTGCCGCCCCCCCTGTCAGCCCAGTGTAAAGATCTGATTGAGTCCTACGGCCAGGCCATCATTAAGCTGCTGCTACAGGAGGCCGACCCCAAGACTATCTGCACCGTGCTGGGGCTCTGCAAGGACGCCAGCCGTGCCTTCACCCGTGAGTAGAGGGAGTGTGCTTGGAAAGTCTTGAGGTGTGTGAGATCTATCCTGTGTGTTTGAGACACGTGTAGGTTAGGCCCTGTAGGTTGTTTTAATGCATACAGATTAGAGAACGACCGGGCCAATACCGTATAACAATTTTTACTCAACATCATTCAACTAGAAAAGGCCAATTTTTTTATTGATGGTGCTCCAATCCAGATGAAGTGGTCTCCTTGTTTCCCCCGTCCCTCAGCGGTGTTGGACCAGTCCCAGGTCGAGGCGGGAGGCCTCTGTGACATCTGCAAGATGGCTGTGCGTTACATCGACGGGATCCTGGAACAGAACGCCACACAGGCTCAGATTGAAGACGCAGTCAGGAAAGTCTGCAGCTTTGTCCCGGAGACCGTCAGGGGCGAGGTGAGGATGGAGACGTCTACTTGTTTCACGTGTTCTCATTGGTAGATATTACACTGACCATGAAATGGGAAAACAGTGTTTCCTAAACGCTGTTACTGCAACAGAAGAAGAATGGATATTGGCTGGTAACTGGTCGACTAGACGTTGTTGGTGTGACTGTTAATCTTTCTCTCTCTCTCTCTCACTTTCTCTTTCTCTCTCTTTCTCCAGTGTGACCAGCTGATTGAGCAGTATGAGCCCATGCTGGTTCAGCTCCTGCTGCAGATGTTGGACCCTGACTTTGTCTGCATGGTGAGCACTGGAATACCTAGAGGAATACACTGCACTATAGAGAAAAGGTGTCAGAAGTATGATGATGGAAGAGGGGAAAAACCTCTAGATCGATAAAGACGATTTAACTTCACTGACTTCCCTGGTTGAAATGAATAAGTTATATGAATGCCAGTATCTGACAGTGGGTTCTGTGGTTGTCCTGGGTTACAGAAGGTGGGATTGTGTCCCGAGGCAGTGCAAAGTCTTCTGGGTATGGACCAGTGTAGCTGGGGACCTGCGTTCTGGTGCAAGAACATGGACTCTGCGAAACTCTGCAATGTGAGTACTCGACACGCAGGCACTGGGCCGCACTGTTTCTATCATAGTAGCACAACCGCAGTGAGTGACGTTTCATTCCAGGGTTGAGAAATAGATTGTCAATGTAGCTCCCCTGGTTTAAATAAATAAATGAATGAATTTGATACAAATTCCTTAATTTTTATCCAACTTATTTCCGGCCGTGCATTATGCTTGGCCGAGAACGGCTCATCCAGGTCTGTTCTTGAAATCCTGTGACTAAAGTACTCCTGAAATATCAGACCGGATATCTTATGTAAAGGACGGAGAAGCACCTAGGATGCCTATTGCTGTCTAACCTGTGGGTTGTTGTCTGTCTCCCAGGCGGTGGCACACTGCAGGCGTCACGTGTGGTGATGGGAGAACGGATAAAGACCGACCGACACAATCTTTCAGGAGAAATACTGTTGCACTGCTTTTTTTTTTTTTACTCTATAAATGTGTTCTGTTTTTCGTAAAACATGTGGGACAGGTTTTTGCAATTGTCAATATAAATTTACCGGGCAGTTTGGAGAAGTGGGGAGGGAATGGAAACTTTCTGACAGAAGTTTGTTTCTTTATTTGGGGGTAGGAGAAGCAGTGTTAGGGTTGTCGAGTGGATCTACCAGACTGTTTTATCTAAAAAACCAGATCTATAGTTGTACTGATTTATTGAATGTACTATGGGTGTGGTTTGTGTACATCTCTCTTTTTAGATAAATGATTTTACATGTCACACACGGTCACTTACTTGACACGTCTGGTTTCCCGGACATAGGTTAAACCTAGTCCCGAACTAAAATATAATGCTTCTTAGTCCAAGACGAGGCTTAATCTCTTTCCATGAAATTGCCCCATTTAAGTATGTGACACAGACAGCTGGGTAACTGGATACTACTGTCTGAAAGAACAGTGGCCTGAGACTTATTGAATCTCAGGGGGTCCTGTCAATGTGCTCCTTTGCAGTGACAGAACTTTCTTAGTGTCTCTAGCATACCTTCCTGGGATACTTTCTGTTTTAATTGAGTCTCCCCTAATGCAAGTTCATCTCTATTTTGTAGAAACAGTTGAATTGTATTTTAAATTCTTTCGGTGTAATTTTTTTAATTAATGAGCTGATGTGAGGACAGTAAAGATTGTGTCTGATATGCTACCCTACTCCCTAATATAGTGCGCTACTTTTCAACAGGGGCCCATTTGGGGGGGGGTCAAGTAGTTTCCACTGTAGGACCAATAGAATGGTCTACTCTAAATGTTGAGCCACGCCCTATGTGTGAACGAATGCATCCTTTGACTGGGTCCCATATGGGACCATATTCCCTGCGTAGTGCACTACTTTTCACCTAGACACCCACGGGCCCTGGTTGAAAAGTAGTGCACTATATAGGGAACATGGTGCCATTTGGGACGAACATTTCTATGTTTGTTTGCCCCTTTTTATAGCCTCTCTGCTTGCAGTTTCCTTCTCTGCTCTCTTCACGCTGTTTGTGTGAAGTAATGTGTTCTGAAGGATGTGTAAACAAATGGTATATAGCCTCAATGTGGTTAACTCAATTTTAATATCACGGATGGTCAAACCCTCCAGCTTTTTACTGAAAGTGGTGGGGCAAGTTTTTAAACGTTTAAAAAAAATATATTTTAAACAATATTTCATTGTTTAATCGGCTGATTTGTTGCTTTTAAAGATGAAGTGCTTTTTGTGATCGGACTACTGTCAGGCGATCGATTGGCTCGGTCAGATTTTTTTACATTTTTTTTTTTTTTTACAGTTGAAATAAAAATGATTTCAAATCCACTTTGTTTTCTGATTGGTCGGAATGTTTATACTAGTAATTGACACACAAGAAGCAGCCTTTGAATACTGTTGCTTTTATACAAGTAGCACCCTCCACATTATAAACCCATGTAGGCTGGACATGCTTCCTGAAGATGCAAGACACTAATAATGAATCAAATAAGTAGTATTTAGTATGCAATGTAATTAGAGCCACTAAAATGCAATGATGCAGTACTTCGGGTGTGAAGATCTGTTAATCATATGGCCTTCTGAAGCCCATAGTGTTTAGGGGATGAACGCCAATAGATGGCGCCACTGAGGTCTAAGAACTGGAGACTGCGTCCAAGCTGTAGGGACTTTTTTGTTTCCGAGGTCATCCACTCACGTTAGTCTACACCGATTCGGATTCATGGACCGGTGTTGAGGCCAGATCTGACTGCCCACCGAATCTGGCTGACCGTCGCGCCGACCTGCGTCACATATAAACGTTTTGTATGTTGATTTTTATTTTTTTTGCTGCTCCTCTCACACAACACCGCCCCATAGTTTTACTGTTGCTACGATTTAAAGGTTTTGACTGGTCAATCGGATATCTGCGGTGGCCGTACAGCGTTAATTGCGACGCGGCGCTACACGGAGCCCTCTACATTGTTAACACAATTTGAGAGGCACATGGCGATGCGTTAGCGCTTGGTTTGGCCCATGGAGGCTCCGCGAATGCGTCACACCCTCCATGCGAATCATTCAAGCACATTTTCAGAACAAGCATCAATTGTCTTTAATAGGCATATGCATAGTGTGGAAGCTGTTTGGGTCTTTGCGTGTAAGAAAAAAAAAAAGATGTACGTCAAAGAACACTATTTGACACATCAAATAACACAATTATATTATAGAATGTTTTGTGTGCTGAATTTGCACTTGCAAGTTAAGTGCCACCCCACTACTATCAGTAGCACTGTCAAAGCTGTACAAAAAAAAGTCTGCAAACAAGCACAAACTGGCCACGAACGATGTACAACACCACTTGGTAATAAGGCATTATTTGTTGGACCGCTACTTCTGGGGTAGTTAGCTTTCGCTTGTTACCTAACTAGCAGCAATTACAACCAGCCTGAAAACAATGACCAGTAGAAACTGCAGTCATTTTCATTATTCTTAGCAATGATTTAGGAATCCATGTGAGTAAGTATTAGCTAGTTAGCCACTTGTTGTTCATTATTGAAATTGAACTTCAGTTCATGAAAATAAATAGCTAGCCAGCTACTTAACCCTGTTGCCCAAAGCTAATGTAATAAGCAGCCATCTAGATTAATCTGGCTAGTGAGGCTCGACCGGACCGGTTATGTGTTGTGAAGCTAGCCACAATAAGGATTAGGCACAATAGTGGAATTTGCGTTTGGCCTTCAAAATAAAAGTACATCTGATAGTGATGCAGAAGGTTACAATTGGTGGAAACATGCCATATTTAGACTAGATCATGTTAAACAAGGTTGGAATGTGAAGCAATGAAATGGGGGATCAGTCTAGTCGGTGACACCCACAGAACACAACTGTGAAGAGTTTACGCAAATATTAGCGTTGTAGCTCTTATTGCGGGACTGTGACTGGGAAATCACCTCCCCAGTCAGCCTATTGTGTGTAATGACATTCATATTACACTGTACAGCTTTACCTAAGGATTGGGGATCAATGAAATGGGGGATCAGTCTACTCAATACCAAAGATATTTTTTCCCAACACCCTCAGAGTTATCAGACTGCTAAACATCCACACAGTATTGTTTTTCCTCTTGAATAGTGTTCGGTTATCATCACAGAGGTTTAATAAGAAGTGGAGACTGCGTCCAAGATGTCCGACCGTTGTTTTCAAGGTAATCTACTCATGTTCGCATATGCCCAGGGTTGCCAGGTCTAGGGCCTGGGGCCCTAAGCAACCACTTACGTAGTGTATGGCTGGAGCCGGCCCTGCATAACACCATATCTCTTTATGTACATGCATCATGTTCGTGATGTTGCCAACCCTTTAAAGCCAGCTAATATATAGGATGACTCATTAGAGAGAACAGAAATAGAAGGCTGGCTGCTACTGCATGAGAACAGAGATCGAAGGCTGGCTGGCTGCTACTGCATGAAAACAGAGATAGAAGGCTGGCTGGCTGCTACTGCATGAAAACAGCTAGATGGCTGGCTGGCTGCTACTGCATGAAAACATAAATGACTGTCTGCTACTGCATGAGAACAGAGATAGAAGGCTGGCTGCTAGTGCATGAAAACAGAGCTAGAAGGCTGGCTGCTACTGCATGAAAACAGAGCTAGAAGGCTGGCTGCTACTGCATGAAAACAGAGCTAGAAGGCTGGCTGCTACTGCATGAAAACAGAGCTAGAAGGCTGGCTGCTACTGCATGAAAACATAAATGACTGTCTGCTACTGCATGAGAACAGCTGGCTGCTAGTGCTGCATGAAAAAAACAGAGATAGAAAAACAGGCTGGCTGGCTACTGCATGAAAACAGAGCTAGAAGGCTGGCTGCTACTGCATGAAAACAGCTAGAAGGCTGGCTGGCTGGCTGCTACTGCATGAAAACAGCTAGAAGGCTGACTGGCTGCTACTGCATGAAAACAGCTAGATGGCAGCTAGAAGGCTGGCTGTTTGTGTGTATGTGCGTAGGATATCTACTGTTTGTGTGGAGGTATGTGCGTAAGTGGGGAGCAAGTTATAAAATGGATGTCTTTGTATTATGAACTTCAGAACGTTCTCGTGAATAAACTGTACAAACTTTTTACAGAAGCTGAGTCTTTGCCTAATTATTACAAACCTCAGGGATTGCAAACCTCAGGGATTGCAAACCTCGGGGATTGGTCAAAGTTTATTGATCGTTAGTTATTATCATTGGGATTGAACATTCTCATGACACAGACTCACTAGAATATATGGAGAGAAGGGTTCCGAATGTATTGATCAATGACATGATCCTTTCCAGCACCAACTGGTAGATTAAAATCATACTATGATCATGTATATTATTTAGGGTTAGGAAAGTATTTGAATGATAATAAAAAATAAACATGTTTGGGGTGCTTTTACACACTAACTATATTGGTGAAAACAAAAATACAGTGGTTTGATTCATCCTGAAAGAGGTGTTATTAAATGGTTCGATCCCTTAAATATTGGAAGGTGAGAAAAGAATAGGGGTTGTTGAACAGTAGTAAATCTACCCCGATAATCATCACTAATCATGGAACTGTGGTGACAATGGTCCTATCGTGATCAACCAGGCTCCAGGTTTAACCTGCTAACTGCACGGCCTGCTGATTCCATAATGATTCAATAGGCTACCTGTCCCAAATGATTGCACTTGTAATATGGTTAGCCTGATATCACCTACTATTGCTAGCGATCCTCAGGAATGTGACAGAGAAAATAAAGGTAAACTAATCATGTATTCTAATGGAATGATGCAAAATGTAAGGAAACTAACACTGAAGTCATCTGTTTCAATAACACGGTACCTCATTTTATTTACCTGTCGGCCCCAGCCTCTAACTCAGGTCCTGTATGTACCTAACTGACCCACTCTGCCCATTCATCACCATTTACCTGTCAGCCCCAGCCTAGAACTCAGGTCCTGTATGTAACTAACTGACCCACTCTGCCCATTCATCACCATTTACCTGTCGGCCCCAGCCTCTAACTCAGGTCCTGTATGTACCTGACTGATCCACTCTGCCCATTCATCACCATTTACCTGTTGTCCCAGCCTCGAACTCAGGTTCTGTATGTACCTGACTGACCCACTCTGCCCATTCATCACCATTTACCTGTCGGCCCAGCCTCTAACTCAGGTCCTGTATGTAACTAACTGACCCACTCTGCCCATTCATCACCATTTACCTGTTGGCCCCAGCCTCTAACTCAGGTCCTGTATGTAACTAACTGACCCACTCTGCCCATTCATCACCATTTACCTGTTGGCCCCAGCCTCTAACTCAGGTCCTGTATGTAACTAACTGACCCACTCTGCCCATTCATCACCATTTACCTGTCGGCCCAGCCTCGAACTCAGGTCCTGTATGTACCTGACTGACCCGCTCTGCCCATTCATCACCATTTACCTGTCGGCCCAGCCTCGAACTCAGGTCCTGTATGTACCTGACTGATCCGCTCTGCCCATTCATCACCATTTACCTGTCGGCCCCAGCCTCGAACTCAGGTCCTGTATGTAACTAACTGACCCGCTCTGCCCATTCATCGCCATTTACCCATTGTTGTCTTAGCTCTCCTGATCAACACCTCTGATTGCTTTATGCCTCTCTCTAATGTCAAAATGCCTTGTCTACTGATGCTTTTGGCTAGTTCTTATTGTTTTATTTCACTGTAGAGCCCTCCGTCCCGCTCAACATGCTTTAGATAGCTCTTTTGTCCGACCCCACACACATGCGGAGACCTCACCTGGCTTAACTGGTGCCTCTGGAGACGAAACCTTTCTCATCGTCACTCAACGCCTAGGTTTACCTCCACTGTACTCACATCCTACCATACCCTTGTCTGTACATTACGCCCAGAAATCTGCTCCTTTTATTCTCTGTTCCCAAAGCACTAGACGACCAGTTCTTATAGCCTTTAGCCGTACCCATATCCTACTCCTCCTCTGTTCCTCTGGTGATGTAGAGGTTAATCCAGGCCCAGCAGTGCCTAGCTCCACTCCCATTCCCCAGGCGCTCTCTTTTGTTGACTTCTGTAACCGTAAAAGCCTTGGTTTCATGCATGTTAACATCAAAAGCCTCCTCCCTAAGTTTGTTTTATTCACTGCTTTAGCACACTCCACTAACCCTGATGTCCTAGCCGTGTTTGAATCCTGGCTTAGGAAGGTCACCAAAAAATCTGAAATTTCCATCCCCATCTACAACATTTTCCACCAAGATAGAACTGCCAAAGGGGGTGGAGTTAGCCTGCAGAATTCTGGGATACTATCCAGGTCTATGCACAGACATTTCGAGCTTCTACTTCTAAAAATCCACCTTTCCAGAAACAAGTCTCTCACTGTTGCCGCTTGTTATAGACCTCCCTCAGCCCCCAGCTGTGCCCTCGACACCATATGTGAATTAATTGCCCCCCATTTATGTTCAGGTGACCTAAACTGGGATATGCTTAACACCCCGCCCATCCTACAATCTAAGCTAGATGCCCTCAATCTCACACAAATCATCAAGGAACCTACCAGGTACAACCCTAAATCCGTAAAAACGGGCATCCTCATAGATATCATCCTAACCAACCTGCCCTCCAATTACACCTCTGCTGTCTTCAACCAAGATATTCAGGATATTGACCTCATTCCGTCAGTAGAGGATGCCTAGTTATTCTTTAAAAGTGCTTTCCTCGCCATCTTAAATAAGCATGCCCCATTCAAAAGGTTCAGAACCAATATGCACAGGCAGTTAGGAAAGTAAAGCCCAGCTTTTCAAACAGAAATTGGCATCCTGTAGCACAACTCCAAAATGTTCTGGGACACTGTAAAGTCCATGGAGAATAAGAGCACCTCCTCTCAGCTGCCCACTGCACTGAGGCTAGTTCACTGTCACCATCAATAAATCTACGATAACCGAAAATTTCAACAAGCATTTTTCTACATCTGGCCTTGCTTTCCACCTGGCTACCCCTACCCCAGCCAACAGCTCTGCACCCCCACAGCAACTTGCCCAAGACTTCCCCACTTCTCCTTCACCCAAATCAGACAGCTGATGTTCTGAAAGAGCTGCAAAATCTGGATCCCTACAAATCAGCTGGGCTAGACAATCTGGACCCTTTTTCTAAAATGATCCACTGCAATTGTTGCAACCCTTATTACTAGCCTGTACGATTATGACCATTTTGTGGAATTATTGTGATTGGAGAAAAAAAAAGTAAATATCTGTTTCCTGCACGCATCCCTCTCACTCAAACAGTGTCAACGGATGTTCACTCTTAAAAAACTCAATTGGCTAGTTCTGTTTGGATGTAACATAAATTCTGCTGTCTGTAAAGGGCTCCCGAGTGGCGCAGCAGTCTAAGGCAAAAAGACACACAAAACATACATTAAATTCACAATCAACAGTCAGTGAAAGAGCAACATTTACCTGCACATTTATTTAGTTTTTTTCTTATCCTTTTGTGGATAAAAGTAATTGTATGACGTAGGGATGGGCAAGGTAATGTTGGCTGTTTGTGACTGTCCCAGTCACCGTGGTACCAGGCTATTTGTTGAATCGAATCCCCGAGCTGACAAGGTAAAAAAAAATGTGTCGTTCTGCCCTTGAGCAAGGCAGTTAACCCACTGTTCCCCTGAACAAGGCAGTTAACCCACTGTTCCCCTGAACAAGGCAGTTAACGCACTGTTCCCCTGAACAAGGCAGTTAACCCATTGTTCCCCTGAACAAGGCAGTTAACCCACTGTTCCCCTGAACAAGGCAGTTAACCCACTGTTCCCCTGAACAAGGCAGTTAACCCACTGTTCCCCTGAACAAGGCAGTTAACCCACTGTTCCCCTGAACAAGGCAGTTAACCCACTGTTCCCCTGAACAAGGCAGTTAACCCACTGTTCCCCTGAACAAGGCAGTTAACCCACTGTTCCCCTGAACAAGGCAGTTAACCCACTGTTCCCCTGAACAAGGCAGTTAACCCACTGTTTCCCGGTCACCGAAGACGTGGATGTGATTAAGGCTCCCCCCATCCCCCCCCATCCCCCTTTCCCCCTCTCTGTTTCAGAGGGGTTGGATTAAATGCGGAAGCCATTCAGTTGGACAACTGCCTAGGTTTCTCCCCTTTTCCTTTCTGCTTCTTTCTCTTTCAACCAGAGAGAAAGCGGAGCTTCTGAATTAGTTGGATTGGGACAGAAGCAAATTAAATCATGTAAATTTAATAATGATAAAAATGGAAATGTATGTGATTTTTGATCCAGTGGATGATAAAGGTGTGGATGATGTTTTTAGAGTATTGGGAGGCTGGTGTCTGTGGGTGGGCCTGAGAATGGGAGGCTGGTGTCTGTGGGTGGGCCTGAGAATGGGAGGCTGGTTTCTGTGGGTGGGCCTGAGAATGGGAGGCTGGTGTCTGTGGGTGGGCCTGAGAATGGGAGGCTGGTGTCTGTGGGTGGGCCTGAGAATGGGAGGCTGGTGTCTGTGGGTGGGCCTGAGAATGGGAGGCTGGTGTCTGTGGGTGGGCCTGAGAATGGGAGGCTGGTGTCTGTGGGTGGGCCTGAGAATGGGAGGCTGGTTTCTGTGGGTGGGCCCTGAGAATGGGAGGCTGGTGTCTGTGGGTGGGCCTGAGAATGGGAGGCTGGTTTCTGTGGTGGGCCTGAGAATGGGAGGCTGGTGTCTGTGGGTGGGCCTGAGAATGGGAGGCTGGTTTCTGTGGGTGGGCCTGAGAATGGGAGGCTGGTGTCTGTGGGTGGGCCTGAGAATGGGAGGCTGGTGTCTGTGGGTGGGCCTGAGAATGGGAGGCTGGTGTCTGTGGGTGGGCCTGAGAATGGGAGGCTGGTTTCTGTGCCTGTGGGCCTGAGAATGGGAGGCTGGTGTCTGTGGGTGGGCCTGAGAATGGGAGGCTGGTGTCTGTGGGTGGGCCTGAGAATGGGAGGCTGGTGTCTGTGGGTGGGCCTGAGAATGGGAGGCTGGTGTCTGTGGGTGGGCCTGAGAATGGGAGGCTGGTGTCTGTGGGTGGGCCTGAGAATGGGAGGCTGGTGTCTGTGGGTGGGCCTGAGAATGGGAGGCTGGTGTCTGTGGGTGGGCCTGAGAATGGGAGGCTGGTGTCTGTGGGTGGGCCTGAGAATGGGAGGCTGGTGTCTGTGGGTGGGCCTGAGAATGGGAGGCTGGTGTCTGTGGGTGGGCCTGAGAATGGGAGGCTGGTGTCTGTGGGTGGGCCTGAGAATGGGAGGCTGGTGTCTGTGGGTGGGCCTGAGAATGGGAGGCTGGTGTCTGTGGGTGGGCCTGAGAATGGGAGGCTGGTGTCTGTGGGTGGGCCTGAGAATGGGAGGCTGGTGTCTGTGGGTGGGCCTGAGAATGGGAGGCTGGTGTCTGTGGGTGGGCCTGAGAATGGGAGGCTGGTGTCTGTGGGTGGGCCTGAGAATGGGAGGCTGGTGTCTGGGGTGGGCCTGAGAATGGGAGGCTGGTGTCTGTGGGTGGGCCTGAGAATGGGAGGCTGGTGTCTGTGGGTGGGCCTGAGAATGGGAGGCTGGTGTCTGTGGGTGGGCCTGAGAATGGGAGGCTGGTGTCTGTGGGTGGGCCTGAGAATGGGAGGCTGGTGTCTGTGGGTGGGCCTGAGAATGGGAGGCTGGTGTCTGTGGGTGGGCCTGAGAATGGGAGGCTGGTGTCTGTGGGTGGGCCTGAGAATGGGAGGCTGGTGTCTGTGGGTGGGCCTGAGAATGGGAGGCTGGTGTCTGTGGGTGGGCCTGAGAATGGGAGGCTGGTGTCTGTGGGTGGGCCTGAGAATGGGAGGCTGGTGTCTGTGGGTGGGCCTGAGAATGGGAGGCTGGTGTCTGTGGGTGGGCCTGAGAATGGGAGGCTGGTGTCTGTGGGTGGGCCTGAGAATGGGAGGCTGGTGTCTGTGGGTGGGCCTGAGAATGGGAGGCTGGTGTCTGTGGGTGGGCCTGAGAATGGGAGGCTGGTGTCTGTGGGTGGGCCTGAGAATGGGAGGCTGGTGTCTGTGGGTGGGCCTGAGAATGGGAGCTTTATCACAGGCTAAAGTGCACAATCAGCAGTAAGCTTTAATTATATTTATTTCCATGACGACTGTGAGATGTTAATGCATATTAAACACATTTTGTTGAGTCAGTAATCGCACACCAGCATTGAAAGGTTGTGGTGAGACGTTAGGATGGCGTCCTGCGCACGTCGGAGGACAAGTGGCACCTGGACCCCAAATCAGATGTGAACTGCATAATCCCATTCATGATCATGATGATATCGAGTTAAATATTTTCTTAGGTGACAAAACTTGTATTTAATGAAAATCTTACCATAATTGTAAACAGCAAATTCTCTATAATTAGCATAGCTGTCAGTGGCCAGCCCCTCTTTGATGCTAAACATTCCTTTGTTCATTGAACAGCATTGCTAGGTGAACTAGGTGGTGGAGAGTAACTACAGCTGTGCAATTCGCGGTCATTTTGCCAATGCAGGCTGTGACTCCACTTCCGTCACTTTTTCTGCCAATGTACCTACCCAGTGTGAACCGACAAGAATTCGCCCATTGGTTGTTGCGTCACCTCGCCTGAGCAGGAGAACACAACTGTCAGAAGCAAATGACTAGTGCGGCGTTCAAAAACAACTGGGAACTCGGATAAACACGACGTCATGTGATCATCACGTCGGGAGAGCGTCAGAGCTCTAGAAAGAGGTCCGAGTTCCCAAGTTGGAATTTCGAGTTGGTTGACTCGATTTTTCCCAGTCGGAGCTTATTTGTTTCCCAGTTCCCAGTTGTATCTGACAATCTGCAGTGTTTGAATTTCCAACTTTAATGACTGAAAAAGTAATTACATTATTGCCACCATCCAGCAGTCTAAAAATAGCTGCATTGTGACATCATGTTTACATACCTTGTATTACTCATCTCATATGAATATATTGTATTCTATACTATTCTATGGTATCTTAGTCACTTAATAATGTTTACATACCTTGCATTACTCATCTCATATGTACAGTATATATTGTATTCTATACTATTCTACTGTATCTTAGTCCGTTCTGCTCTGACATCACTCATTCCTTTACTTAGATTTGTGTGTATTGGGTATATGTTGTGTAATTTGTTAGGTATTACTGCACTGTTGGAGCTAGAAGCGCAAGCATTTCGCTACACCCGCAATAACATCTGCTAATCACTTGTTTGTGACCAAGAAAATTTGATAGGATGTATAGACCTCTACCAATAAACATTTAGCAATTTTCTAAAGCACATCTAAGCCCTGGTTGGCAGAAAGCCTTTCATCGATTCGATAGGCAGATGCAGCCGCATAGACATGTCGCAATTTCAGCATCATGGACAGCGATCTGTAATTATTTTTGTGGCTGGCAGTCTGGTTGACACATTCAATTATTATTTTTTATTTTTTTAAGGGAAGGGGGCAGAGAAACTGTGTTATGCCACTGACATGTAGGCTGCAATTGTTTTCAAATAGGTTGCCTACTTGACTGATAAACCGTAGTTTATACCACAGTACATTTTTAAACTACATCTTCAGTCTACTTTGCATAGGAACGATCATAACAATTCCTCCAATTCCTTTTCCACACAAGACACAGAAGACACAGGCAATCTGTCTACTCATTTTACCAGCTTCGCATAGACCTGAGAAAAATAGACATTCTTTCTAGTCGGAGATCTGCCTGCCCTTTGTTCTGATCTCCTGTCACAAATGAACGTTTCTGATGCTGATTCGCTCCCACAACTCCACCGTATAGTTACTGTTGCTATGACTAAACAGGTGTGTGTGAGAGCAGTTCCCCTGGAAACACAGATCGGGCTGTAGCAGGGTGCTGAAACGAAAGCTAGCAATTTGATGGCTAATATGTAGCTAGCTATCTTAGATAACTGGCTATGGTGAGAGGCAACCGTTTGTTCTGCTAACTGGCTAGCAAGCCGTTTTAGGGTATTATTTATCTTGACGAAACCCACCTGCTCTGCCCCTCCAGTACTGTTACAGTGCGTACACTTACATATGGCTTGACTCAATACTTGTAAAGTTACACTTTACTTCACAAGGGAGAAAAATCCTACATTCAATGCGTATTAAGATTTTCCTTTGTCCACCATCAACGGGAAAAGGTTGTGTGAGGTTTACAGTAAATAACAGTGTTGAGATCATTAGTTCATTGATTTGTCATGCCCATACCATACCAATTACTCTGAACATTTAACCATCACAGGTGATACTGTAACCCGGGGACCCGTGACAGAGACATTGTCTAAAGCATTACACCATCATTCTTGCCATAAACAAATATATATATATATATATATATATATATATATATATATATATATATATATATATATATATATATATATATATATCACTGGTTTTCCAAGAAACTGGTTATAATTTACACAAGTAATGTGCAACTTGTCATGTTGCACATTATTTTCGACTACTACCTAGTGGTTAGAGTGTTGGACTAGTAACCGAAAGGTTGCAATTTCAAATCCCTGAGCTGACAAGGTAAAAATCTGCCGTTCTGCCCCTGAACAGGCAGTTAACCCACTGTTCCTAGGCCGTCATTGAAAATAAGAATTTGTTCTTAAAACTGACTTGCCAAGTTAAATAAAGGTCAAATAAATAAAATAAAAACTGTTGGCATAAAGGATAAGGGAGACAGACGCAGGAATGCTGTAATATTGTTTTTTATTAAGCCCAAATTATGGCGTGCTGGGTAAAGGCACGGGGACGAAGACCAAACAAACACGGAACAAAAACACAGGGTTGAAACCCAAAACAATTAAGCTATTTTGAAAATGCAATTAAGGGAATTAACTGGAATGATCTCTTGTCCTATACAGACGTAGAAGCTGATAGTCAGGCTTTTCTACTTTATTGACTCTGTCAGGGTACTGACACAGAACCCCTCCACTGGTTTCTTGGGCTCAGTGCTAGTGAATGACGCTCAACCTGTCTTCATAAGGGAGGTTTCTGAGTCAAAGGTGAACAAGGTGATTAGCTCACTAAAGAACTCTAAAGCCAAAGATGTGTTTGGACTGGACTCTACCTTTCTTAAACTACAAAGAGTCACTCATTGGCCCCATTACTAAGGTCACCAACACATCTATTGGTCTCGGGGTGTTTCCAAGGGTATGGAAGACGGCCGTCTTTAAATCAGGCGACCCTGCGACCCTGCTGACGTGAGTAACTACAGGTCCATTAGTATACTACCTGTGGTGTCAAAGATTGTTGAAAAGTGTGTAGCAGAACAACTGATTGCCCACCTCAACAACAGCCCCTTCACATTACACTCCATGCAGTTTGGCTTCAGAGCGAAACACTCCACAGAAACGGCCAACTGCTTTCTTCTGGAAAATGTGAAGTCCAAGATGGACAAAGGGGGTGCTGTTGGGGCTGTGTTTCTGGACCTAAGGAAGGCTTTTGATACTGTTAACCATGAGATTCTCATCACAAAATTGTCCAAGTTTAACTTTTCCCCTGATGCCTTGAGATGGATGAAATCATACTCAGTGTGTCAGAGTGAGCAATGAGCTGTCGCCCACTCTTAGCTATGATGTGGGTGTGCCCCAAGGGTCAATACTGGGGCCCCTCCTGTTCAGCCTGTACATTAATGATCGGCCTTCTGTACTGGGTCTGAAGTGTAAATGTATGCAGATGATACAGTGATATATGTGCATGCAAAGAGCAAACAACAAGCTGCACAAGAACTCACTACTGTAATGGTCCAGGTTACAAAGTGGCTCAGTGACTCACTACTGTAATGGTCCAGGTTACAAAGTGGCTCAGTGACTCACTACTGTAATGGTCCAGGTTACAAAGTGGCTCAGTGACTCACTACTGTAATGGTCCAGGTTACAAAGTGGCTCAGTGACTCACTACTGTAATGGTCCAGGTTACAAAGTGGCTCAGTGACTCACTACTGTAATGGTCCAGGTTACAAAGTGGCTCAGTGACTCACTACTGTAATGGTCCAGGTTACATAGTGACTCAGTGACTCACTACTGTAATGGTCCAGGTTACAAAGTGGCTCAGTGACTCACTACTGTAATGGTCCAGGTTACATAGTGACTCAGTAACTCACTACTGTAATGGTCCAGGTTACAAAGTGGCTCAGTGACTCACTACTGTAATGGTCCAGGTTACAAAGTGGCTCAGTGACTCACTACTGTAATGGTCCAGGTTACAAAGTGGCTCAGTGACTCACTACTGTAATGGTCCAGGTTACAAAGTGGCTCAGTGACTCACTACTGTAATGGTCCAGGTTACAAAGTGGCTCAGTGACTCGTGTTTGCATCTCAATGTGAAAAAAACTGTTTGCATGTTCTTCACAAAGAGGGCAACAGATGCTACTGAGCCAGATGTCTATGTGTCAGGGGAGAAGCTCCAGGTGGTATCTGATGCTACTGAGCCAGATGTCTATGTGTCAGGGGAGAAGCTCCAGGTGGTATCTGATGCTACTGAGCCAGATGTCTATGTGTCAGGGGAGAAGCTCCAGGTGGTATCTGATGCTACTGAGCCAGATGTCTGTGTGACAGGGGAGAAGCTCCAGCTGGTATCTGATGCTACTGAGCCAGATGTCTATGTGTCAGGGGAGAAGCTCCAGGTGGTATCTGATGCTACTGAGCCAGATGTCTATGTGTCAGGGGAGAAGCTCCAGGTGGTATCTGATGCTACTGAGCCAGATGTCTATGTGTCAGGGGAGAAGCTCCAGGTGGTATCTGATGCTACTGAGCCAGATGTCTATGTGTCAGGGGAGAAGCTCCAGGTGGTATCTGATGCTATTGAGCCAGATGTCTATGTGTCAGGGGAGAAGCTCCAGGTGGTATCTGATGCTACAGAGCCGGATGTCTGTGTCAGGGGAGAAGCTCCAGGTGGTATCTGATGCTACTGAGCCAGATGTCTATGTGTCAGGGAGAAGCTCCAGGTGGTATCTGATGTTACTGAGCCAGATGTCTATGTGTCAGGGGAAGCTCCAGGTGGTATCTGATGCTACTGAGCCAGATGTCTGTGTGTCAGGGGAGAAGCTCCAGGTGGTATCTGATGCTACTGAGCCAGATGTCTATGTGTCAGGGGAGAAGCTCCAGGTGGTATCTGATGTTACTGAGCCAGATGTCTATGTGTCAGGGGAGAAGCTCCAGGTGGTATCTGATGCTACTGAGCCAGATGTCTGTGTGTCAGGGGAGAAGCTCCAGGTGGTATCTGATGCTACTGAGCCAGATGTCTATGTGTCAGGGGAGAAGCTCCAGGTGGTATCTGATGCTACTGAGCCAGATGTCTATGTGTCAGGGGAGAAGCTCCAGGTGGTATCAGATGCTACTGAGCCAGATGTCTATGTGTCAGGGGAGAAGCTCCAGGTGGTATCTGATGCTACTGAGCCAGATGTCTATGTGTCAGGGGAGAAGCTCCAGGTGGTATCTGATGCTACTGAGCCAGATGTCTGTGTGTCAGGGGAGAAGCTCCAGGTGGTATCTGATGCTACTGAGCCAGATGTCTATGTGTCAGGGGAGAAGCTCCAGGTGGTATCTGATGTTACTGAGCCAGATGTCTATGTGTCAGGGGAGAAGCTCCAGGTGGTATCTGATGCTACTGAGCCAGATGTCTGTGTGTCAGGGGAGAAGCTCCAGGTGGTATCTGATGCTACTGAGCCAGATGTCTATGTGTCAGGGAGAAGCTCCAGGTGGTATCTGATGCTACTGAGCCAGATGTCTATGTGTCAGGGGAGAAGCTCCAGGTGGTATCTGATGTTACTGAGCCAGATGTCTATGTGTCAGGGGAGAAGCTCCAGGTGGTATCTGATGCTACTGAGCCAGATGTCTATGTGTCAGGGGAGAAGCTCCAGGTGGTATCTGATGCTACTGAGCCAGATGTCTGTGTGTCAGGGGAGAAGCTCCAGGTGGTATCTGATGCTACTGAGCCAGATGTCTGTGTGTCAGGGAGAAGCTCCAGGTGGTATCTGATGCTACTGAGCCAGATGTCTATGTGTCAGGGGAGAAGCTCCAGGTGGTATCTGATGTTACTGAGCCAGATGTCTATGTGTCAGGGGAGAAGCTCCAGGTGGTATCTGATGCTACTGAGCCAGATGTCTGTGTGTCAGGGGAGAAGCTCCAGGTGGTATCTGATGCTACTGAGCCAGATGTCTATGTGTCAGGGGAGAAGCTCCAGGTGGTATCTGATGCTACTGAGCCAGATGTCTGTGTGTCAGGGAGAAGCTCCAGGTGGTATCTGATGCTACTGAGCCAGATGTCTATGTGTCAGGGGAGAAGCTCCAGGTGGTATCTGATGCTACTGAGCCAGATGTCTATGTGTCAGGGGAGAAGCTCCAGGTGGTATCTGATGCTACTGAGCCAGATGTCTATGTGTCAGGGGAGAAGCTCCAGGTGGTATCTGATTTTAAATACCTTGGAATCATAATTGATTCCAACCTCTCTTTTAAAACGCATGTGAAAAAGGTCATTCAAATAATCAAATTCAACCTAGCTAATTTCCAATTTATACGAAATTGTTTGACTACAGAGGTAGCAAAACTGTACTTCAAATCTATGATACTCCCCCACTTAACATACTGCTTGACTAGTTGGGCCCAAGCTTGCTGTACAACATTAAGACCTATTCAGTCTGTTTACAAACAGGCTCTCAAAGTGCTTGATAGGAAGCCCAATAGCCATCATCACTGTTACATCCTCAGGAAGCATGAGCTCCTGAGTTGGGAAATTCTTGTGCAATACACCGACGCATGTCTTGTATTCAAGATCCTAAATGGCCTGGCTCCTCCCCCTCCACTCAGTGTGTTTGTTAAACAGAAAACCCAAACATATGTCAGCAGATCCACAAGGTCTGCCATGAGAGGTGACTGTATAGTTCCCTTAAGGAAAAGCACCTTTAGTAAATCCGTTTTCTCTGTGAGAGCTTCCCATGTCTGGAATACACTGCCATCAGACACACATAACTGCACCACATATCACACTTTCACAAAATGCTTGAAGACATGGCTAAAGGTCAATCAGATTTGTGAACATGGTCCCTAGCTGTGTGTTGCCGCTCTCCATGTTGTCTGTTGTCTGTAGCTTGTGAGGTGTGGAAACACTTTGTTGCTTTTATGAATTTTGTCTTGCTGCTTTTTGTTCTATGTTGCTCTGTCTGTATGCTATGTCTTGCTTGTTCTATGTTGCTCTGTCTGTATGCTATGTCTTGCTTGTTCTATGTTGCTCTGTCTGTATGCTACGTCTTGCTTGTTCTATGTTGCTCTGTCTGTATGCTATGTCTTGCTTGTTCTATGTTGCTCTGTCTGTATGCTACGTCTTGCTTGTTCTATGTTGCTCTGTCTGTATGCTACGTCTTGCTTGTTCTATGTTGCTCTGTCTGTATGCTATGTCTTGCTTGTTCTATGTTGCTATGTCTGTATGCTACGTCTTGCTTGTCCTATGTTGCTCTGTGTGGGCTCACTGCTCATTGATAGTCTACATTGTAATTGTTTTTAATAACCTGCCCAGGGACTGAAAATTAGCCGGCTGGCTAAAACCGTGACTTTTACTGAAAGGTTGATTAATGTGCACTGTCCCTGTAAAAATAAAATAAACTCAAACCCAAACAAAAGAGCCGAGGAGTACCTCGAATAAATAACACACAAGCACAATGATTAACACACGGGACAAGACCCGTAATCATCTGTGCAATCCACAAGGGCACGAAAGCCCAAAACACACAGCACAGGTACTCACACGCCCCAACGGACATTGTAACAATAACAGACAAGACCAACGGAAACCAAAGGGCACATTTATACAAGTACTAATCAGTGGACGTAATGAAAGTTTGTAATTATTTTTTACAGAATATATTATTCACGTATTGGCTGTAAACAAATTAGCGCTGGTAATTATGACTGAACAGTTTTAGCAGTATAGCACCAACTTCTGTATAGTTGGTTTTGTTTCATCGGTTCCGGGTAGTGCTGCCACCATGGAGCATCGGTGAGAAGGAAATGAAGTCAAAAGGAAAGAGCTCCATTATTGGATATTTATTACACAGATCAAAACAGTAACACAGAGGCACATGAGGGGTTTGAATGGAGACGAAGTCGTTGGAGTTTCAAGCGTTGTAGGATGGTTGCGGTTGGTAGGAAGGTTTGTGGTTTCTGGAAGGGAGATGAAAAGCACATATTAGGATAAACATAATATAAAAAGCAAATGAATGATAAAGTAGTGGGAAATATAGTGATTAATACGTAGGGAGAGTGTCAGAACTGAAGAAGAAAAGGTGGGAACGAAGAGGATCCTAACTAGGGAAGAAAAGCCGGACTATCATAACGATGTGCAATGAAACGAGCATTTATTGGCAGAGTCTGAACTGTTTATCTTCCAGGTTTAATAGTCTTTACTACTGAGAAGAAGAGCTGTAAACTCGTATCATTAGAGCACAAGAGGAACATTGATTTAGAGGAAGAAGTGTTGCAATAAACAGCTGCATACATTAGTTTATGTACTTTTTATTTTACCCACATTTTAACAGGGAAGACACAGATGTGTCAAATGTTCCTTGTATATGCACACAATATATATATACACACATATATATACACACACAGTTGAAGTCGGGAAGTTTACATACACTTAGGTTGGAGTCATTGAAACTTGTTTTTCAACCACTCCACAAATTTCTTGTTAACAAACTATAGTTTTGGCAAGTCGGTTAGGACATCTACTTTGTGCATGACACAAGTAATTTTTCCAACAATTGTTTACAGACAGATTATTTTGCTTATAATTCACTGTATTACAATTCCAGTGGGTCAGAAGTTTACATACACTAAGTTGACTGTGCCTTTAAACAGCTTGGAAAATTCCAGAAAATGATGGCATGGCTTTAGAAGCTTCTGATAGGCTAATTGATATCATTTGAGTCAATTGGCGGTGTACCTGTGGATGTATTTCAAGGCCTACCTTCAAACTCAGTGCTTTGCTTGACATCATGGGAAAATCAAAATAAATCAGCCAAGACCTCAGAAAAAAGAATTGTAGACCTCCACAATTCTGGTTCATCCTTGGGAGCAATTTCCAAACGCCTGAAGGTACCACGTTCATCTGTACAAACAATAGTACGCAAGTATAAACACCATGGGACCACGCAGCCGTCATACCACTCAGGAAGGAGACGCGTTCTGTCTCCTAGAGATGAACGTACTTTGGTGTGAAAAGTGCAAATCAATCCCAGAACAACAGCAAGGGACCTTGTGAAGATGCTGGAGGAAACAGGTACAAAAGTATCTATATCCACAGTAAAATGAGTCCTATATCGACATAAGCTGAAAGGCCGCTCAGCAAGGAAGAAGCCACTGCTCCAAAACCGCCATAAAAAAGCCAGACTACGGTTTACAACTGCACTTGGGGACAAAGATCATACTTTTTGGATAAATGTCCTCTGGTCTGATGAAACAAAAATAGAACTGTTTGGCCATAATGACCATCGTTATGTTTGGAGGAAAAAGGGGGAGACTTGCAAGCCGAAGAACACCATCCCAACCGTGAAGCACGGGGGTGGCAGCATCATGTTGTGGGGGTGCTTTGCTGCAGGAGGGACTGGTGCACTTCACAAAATACATGGCATCATGAGGATGGAAAATTATGTGGATATATTGAAGCAACATCTCAAGACATCAGTCAGGAAGTTAAAGCTTGGTCGCAAATGGGTCTTGACCCCAAGCATACTTCCAAAGTTGTGGCAAAATGGCTTAAGGACAACAAGGTCAAGGTATTGGAGTGGCCACCACAAAGCCTGACGTCAATCCTATAGAAAATTTGTGGGCAGAACTGAAAAAGCGTGTGTAAGCAAGGAGGCCCACAAACCTGACTCAGTTACACCAGCTCTGTCAGGAGGAATGGGCCAAAATTCACCCAACTTATTGTGGGAAGCTTGTGGAAGGCTACCCGAAACGTTTGACCCAAGTGAAACAATTGAAAGGCAATGCTACCAAATACACTCAATTAGCATGTAAACTTCTGAACCACTGGGAATGTCATTGAATAAATAAAAGCTGAAATAAATCATTCTCTCTACTATTATTCTGACATTTCACATTCCTAAGATAAAGTGGTGATCCTAACTGAACTAAGACAGGGAATTCTTAGTAGGATTAATATACACACACACACACACACACACACAATACCAGTCAAACGTTTGGACACCTACGGACCTAAGGGTTTTTCTTTATTTTTTTACTATTTTCTACATTGTAGAATTATAGTGAAGAAATCAGAACTATGAAATAACACATGGAATCATGTAGTAACCAGAAAGTGTAAAGAAAACCAGGTGTGTCTGAAATTTTGACTGGTACTGTGTGTGTGTGTGTGTGTGTGTATGTATATATATTTATATAGAGATTCAAATACAAATACACAGTCAAGGGAATCACAAATAAAACATCACAAATCACCCAGTAAAAAAAGTTACATTCCTCCATCAATAAGTCCCTAATCAATACTTTAAACTGAACGTCACCAGAACATCAATTAATCCCTAATCAATACTTTAAACTGAACGGCACCAGAACATCAATAAGTCCCTAATCAATACTTTAAACTGAACGGCACCAGAACGTCAATTAATCCCTAATCAATACTTTAAACTGAACGGCACCAGAACATCAATAAGTCCCTAATCACTACTTTAAACTGAACGGCACCAGAACATCAATAAGTCCCTAATCACTACTTTAAACTGAACGGCACCAGAACATCAAGATTAAAAGTATTTGGAATTTTGTTCCAGCAAAACGGTGCATTAAAACTAAACTGTAGCCCTACTGTAGGTCGGTGGAGACCCTTAGGAACCTCAAGAGTTAACCAATTCTGTGAACTGTTTTTTTTTGGGGCAACTCAGGTGTCTCTACTTCAACAGCAAAGTTAGATAAGACAGAAGTTTATGAAGTAGGGACTTGCAATTGTATTCATCTGACGAACCAATCTGGGTTTGGCAGATGCCAGGTGAACGCTACCTGCGTGAATGCATAGTCCAAACTGTAAAGTTTGGTGGAGAAGGAATAATGGTCTGGGGCTGTTTTTATGGTTTGGGCCCCTTAGTTTCAGTGAAGGGAAATCATAACGCTACAGTATACAGTTACATACTAGATGATTCTGTGCTTTCAACTTTGTGGCAACAGTTTGGGGAAGGCCCTTTCCTGTTTCAGCATGACAATAAACCTGCGCACAAACATAAATGGTTTGTCGAGATCGGTGTGGAAGAACATGACTGGCCTGCACAGAGCCCTGACCTCAACCCCATCGAACACCTTTGGGATGAATTGGAAATGCAGAGTACCAGCCAGGCCTAATCGCCATGTAGCCATTTACTCTGGGATCTCCTTCCCTGTGATAGATCTCCCTCGCAGCTGATTGATTGATGAAACATTTTACAATTCATACAATTAAATGGTCTCTGCCTTAAATCTTTGGATCGAGTTTTCCACAACAGTGTGAAAACTGTCACCTGTAACAAAACAAAGTGCATTATGGTAGATGGCATCCAAACGGTAAAGAGTAGTACCAGCTGCACTTTGATGAATAATATAATATCATAATTAACAACAGATCAAAAGGTTCACTGAATAACCTGCTTCCTACTGCTTAGAGAGAAAAGGCACCATCTGTTTCTGTAGAAAAATAACAACTTTAACATCTTAGCTTCTTATAACCAGATCATCTATATGTTTTCTAAACGATCAAATCCATATCAATCCAAATGCCTGAGTATATACAGTGGGCTCCAAAATTACTGCCACCCCTGACTGGCAATGCACAAACAATACTTAAACACATATAAACAATATAATTATAGAGAGAAACTCAAAATACCAACATGAGATAAATACTGTACTTTATGTTTCAAAATCATTTATTGATTTAATTAAAAATCAATGTCCTCCAAATCAAGGTTAAACAATTAATGGCACCTTTAAATATTGTAAATAACATCTACCAACATTAAAACAGGAATTAAATTCCACGTCTTTAAGTTTATCTAAGTCTTAAGGAACTATATTGAGCCATTACATCACTTCCTGTTTCACTAGGGTATAAAAATGAGGTAACACGCATGCAATATCCCTTTGTCATCCAACACCATGAAGAAAACAAAATAACTGGCAGTTGAAAAGAGAGATGGTCGTAGACCTTCATAAATCTGGAAATGGCTACAAGGAGATCCACAAATGATTGACTATACCACTGAACACTGTCAGGGCAATTATTAAAACATTCAATAGATATGGGAACAGTTGAAAACCTCACGGGTAGAGGACGCACATGCATTTTGCCCCCCAGGATAGGGAGGAGGATGGTGAGAGAAGCAACTAAATCCCCAAGAATCACTGAAAGAGTTGCAGGCCCTTGGTGGCATCTTGGGGTCACCAGGTTTCAAAAAGCACCATCAGACGCCACAATCACAGGCTCTTTGGAAGGGTTGCCAGAAGAAAGCACCATCAGACTCCACCTCCACAACCACAGGCTCTTTAGAAGGGTTGCCAGAAGAAAGCACCATCAGACTCCACCTCCACAACCACAGGCTCTTTAGAAGGGTTGCCAGAAGAAAGCACCATCAGACTCCATCTCCACAACCACAGGCTCTTTAGAAGGGTTGCCAGAAGAAAGCACCATCAGACTCCATCTCCACAACCACAGGCTCTTTAGAAGGGTTGCCAGAAGAAAGCACCATCAGACTCCACCTCCACAACCACAGGCTCTTTAGAAGGGTTGCCAGAAGAAAGCACCATCAGACTCCACCTCCACAACCACAGGCTCTTTAGAAGGGTTGCCAGAAGAAAGCACCATCAGACTCCACCTCCACAACCACAGGCTCTTTAGAAGGGTTGCCAGAAGAAAGCCCTTTCTGACCCTAAGACACAGACACAAAGCGCTTGGAGTTTCCAAACGTCATTTAAATTATGACTGGAAGAATGTGCTCTGGTCAGATACAGCATCGGCATGTTTGGCGTAGAAACAGAGATACAAGGAGAGGAACCTCATACCCACAGTGTAATATGGAGGGGGGTCAGTGATGTTTTGGGGCTGTTTTAATTCCAGAGATCCAGGGGCACCTCATACCCACAGTGAAATATGGAGGGGGTCAGTGATGTTTTGGGGCTGTTTTAATTCCAGAGATCCAGGGGCACCTCATACCCACGGTGTAATATGGAGGGGGGTCAGTGATGTTTTGGGGCTGTTTTAATTCCAGAGGTCCAGGGGAACTGGTTAAGATTAATGGTATAATGAATTCCACCAAGTATCAGGCAATTATGGCTGACAATCTGATTGCCTCTTCCGGAAGGCTGGGACTTGGCCGTAGGTGGACTCTCCAACAAGACAATGACCCAAACCATACCTCAAGATCCACACAGAAATGGTTCTCTGATAACAATATAAATGTTCTGTCGTGGCCATCTCAGTGGCCGGACCTCAATCCAATAGAAATCCTGTGGGCTGAGTGGAAGAGGGAAGTTGATAAGCACAAACCCAAGAATGTGAAGGATCTGCATAGAGGAATGGTCCAAAATCCCTCCAAATGTGTTCCTTAACCTTGTCAAACATTACAGGAAAGTCCACGCTGTTATCCTTACCAGAGGTGGTGGCACTAAGTACTAAATGAGGAGTGCCAATAATTATGAAACCTTGATTTGATTTTAGTGAAATGTATTTTGTATTAAATAATTGAATGTTTTTGGTGGGTTCCATTGGAACATTATTAAAGTACAGTATTTATATTGTTGAATGTATTTTCTGTGCATTGCCAGTCAGTGGAGCCAGTCTTTTGAGCCCACTGTATATGTAGGAAGATGTTCGATTGGAGAGCCATCTAATGATATGTACCCACTGATTCTTGGAGAATATTACGGCGCTTGGTTCAACTGTCGTCCTCCATCAGAACCCAACATATGAGCTTGTTTTACTCCAATGTTTGTAAACAAAAGTTTAAAAAAAACAACAACTATATAGCCACAAAACATTGTTAAAATGATCATTTTGATGGTCAGTCCTTGCATCCATATCTCTGTCTATGAATTTGAGAGTGGTTACATTTCTCCATCTTTATCCCTCAGCTTTTTAAGAGTTATGAGCCCAGTCCAAAACCTATTATGTGGATATGATCTTTTTTGTTGTTGTCAATGAGACCGCAATGAGTGAGTGCAGCACAAAGAAATACACCTGAACTGGACCAGCACAGTTCTCAGTCCTATTCACACTGTATATGGGTGACTGTAGGAGCAGCTGCCCTGAGACATAATATCAGATACTCAGATGATGATACTGTTATTCTTGATATACGTGGAATTATAGGGTGGAGACAAGGGTAGATGTATGGGAGGGAAAAGGAGAGGGGGGTATCTGTGAGTAGAGGGCTGTCAAATAAGGTCAAAGGTCAAGTCAGTACCCCCACAGCCACTCTACTTCCAACGGCTGTGGTTGTTCACTAATGTACCTTGTAATATAGGAGAACTCCTTCTCTGGTGTAGATGGAGGTCACAAGGGGAGGATGGGGGGGGGGGGATCTCCTACATGTGCTCATCGATGTTGACCTCCAGTGGGTCCCCCCCACCTGGTACTCCTAGGGGACACACAAACATAGCCGCGGGAAGTAGGGGTGCCTCCGCGTTGGCCACTATGTTGCGATAATGTTCTCTGAGCCGCCTGTTAGTTGATACAATGTTTCAATGTTTTCTGAGCCGCCTGTTCGTTGATACAATGTTTCAATGTTTTCTGAGCCGCCTGTTCGTTGATACAATGTTTCAATGTTTTCTGAGCCGCCTGTTCGTTGATACAATGTTTCAATGCTTTCTGAGCCGCCTGTTCGTTGATACAATGTTTCAATGTTTTCTGAGCCGCCTGTTCGTTGATACAATGTTTCAATGTTTTCTGAGCCGCCTGTTCGTTGATACAATGTTTCAATGTTTTCTGAGCCGCCTGTTCGTTGATACAATGTTTCAATGTTTTCTGAGCCGCCTGTTCGTTGATACAATGTTTCAATGTTTTCTGAGCCGCCTGTTCGTTGATACAATGTTTCAGTATTCGCAGAATGTTTCCCTTCCCTGGTGAATAATGCAGACAGGCAAATACATAAATAACCTGGGCGCACATGATGCTGCCATCCCTGTGCTGAGAGGTATGACGGCTGCGTGGTCCCATGGTGTTTATACTTGCATACTATTGTTTGTACAGATGAACATGGTACCTTCAGGCGTTTGGAAATTGCTCCCAAGGATGAACCAGACTTGTGGAGCTCTAAAAATTTTCTTGGCTGATTTCTTTTGATTTTCCCATGATGCCAAGCAAAGAGGCACTGAGTGTGAAGGTTGGCCTTGAAATACATCCACACCTCCATTTGACTCAAATGATGGCAATTAGCCTATCAGAAGCTTCGAATGCCATGAAATAATTTTCTGGAATTTTCCAAGCTGTTTAAAGGCACAGTCAATTTAATGTATGTAAACATCTGACCCACTGGAATTGTGATACAGTGAATTATAAGTTAAATAATCTGTCTTTAAACAATTGTTGGAAAAATTACTTGTGTCATGCACAAAGTAGATGTCCTAACCGACTTGCCAAAGCTATAGCTTTATAAGGATTAGCCACAATAGTGGACTTTGCGGTTAGCCTTCAAAATAAAAGTATGTAAATGAAAGTGATGCAAATAAATACAAATGGTAGAATTATGCCATAATTGAATAGCTCATAATAAACGAGGTTGGGATATTGTCATATAAAATCAACATAATAAATTAATTTGTTCATTTGACATCTGTTGACATCACACTGGCTGTATTATACTTTAGAGTTGCATTGGGGGGCATCCTTATTTCACTCTACAGCCTTACCTATGGATGGTGGATCAATGACATGGGGTATCAGTCTACTCAGTGACACCCAGAGAACATTAGCATCGTAGCATCGTATTACGGGACACTGAGTTGCATTGGGGGGCATCCTTATTTCACTCTACAGCCTTACCTATGGACTGTGGATCAATGACATGGGGTATCAGTCCACTCAGTGACACCCAGAGAACATTAGCATCGTAGCATCGTATTACGGGACTCTGAGTTGCATTGGGGGCATCCTTATTTCACTGTACAGCCTTACCTATGGATGGTGGATCAATGACATGGGGTATCAGTCTACTCAGTGACACCCAGAGAACATTAGCATCGTAGCATCGTATTACGGGACTCTGAGTTGCATTGGGGGCATCCTTATTTCACTGTACAGCCTTACCTATGGATGGTGGATCAATGACATGGGGTATCAGTCCACTCAGTGACACCCAGAGAACATTAGCATCGTTGCATTGGGCATTGGGGGCATCCTTATTTCACTCTACAGCCTTACCTATGGACTGTGGATCAATGACATGGGGTATCAGTCCACTCAGTGACACCCAGAGAACATTAGCATCGTAGCATCGTATTACGGGACTCTGAGTTGCATTGGGGGCATCCTTATTTCACTGTACAGCCTTACCTATGGACTGTGGATCAATGACATGGGGTATCAGTCCACTCAGTGACACCCAGAGAACATTAGCATCATCGTAGCATCATTGGTCCTTATTTCACGGGACTCTGAGTTGCATTGGGGGGCATCCTTATTTCACTCTACAGCCTTACCTATGGACTGTGGATCAATGACATGGGGTATCAGTCCACTCAGTGACACCCAGAGAACATTAGCATCGTAGCTCTTATTGCGGGACTCTGAAACAACTGAATTGAGCCACATTTATTATTGTCAACCCATGTGTAATGTGATGGGTGGAAGAGAGAAGAACCGACAAAATGACTTACTGCAACCATTTATTACGAAACTATCAAAACAGGTAATGTAGATGACTTGTTATAATACATGGAGAGAACCGAACCAACTGTGTAATGCCTTTAGTCAAATCATTAAACAAATCCATACATTTACGTGGGTGTCAGCTATCGCTTTATCTGATGGAATCTAGGCCTTACTCCTCCTCAGATACAGTGGACTATGAGGACAGAGAAGTCCAGCCCGGTCGCCCAAGATCCACTGTGAAATTCGACGTCCGTCCAAGGTAAGCAGGACGTCGGGAGATGACTTCAAAACGGGCCAGTAGGAACAACGGTGAGTGTAGGGCGTTGTGGAACAACGGTGAGTGTAGGGCGTTGTGGAACAACGGTGAGTGTAGGGCGTTGTAGAACAACGGTGAGTGTAGGGCGTTGTGGAACAACGGTGAGTGTAGGGCGTTGTGGAACAACGGTGAGTGTAGGGCGTTGTGGAACAACGGTGAGTGTAGGGCGTTTGGGCGTTGTGGAACAACGGTGAGTGTAGGGCGTTGTGGAACAACGGTGAGTGTAGGGCGTTGTGGAACAACGGTGAGTGTAGGGCGTTGTGGAACAACGGTGAGTGTAGGGCGTTGTGGAACAACGGTGAGTGTAGGGCGTTGTGGAACAACGGTGAGTGTAGGGCGTTGTGGAACAACCGTCAAGTAGGCCGTTGTGGACTGGGATGGCGGATGGGCGTATGCCGTGAGCTTCGACACCGAGGGTCATGAGTTCAATTCCAGTACTTAAAAAAAAAAACCTAATCCCAAACTTTAACCATTCAGAGTAAATGCCTAAACTTAACCTTTGCAATTTGACGTTTATGGACAAATGTTGGATTCTGCATGGAGACCAAGTTTGTTGGAGAAGTCAGTCTGGATCATCTTTCTCCTCCGGTCTCCTCCTCCTCCGGTCTCCTCCTCCTCCCGTCTCCTCCTCCTCCCGTCTCCTCCTCCTCCCGTCTCCTCCTCCTCCCGTCTCCTCCTCCTCCCGTCTCCTCCTCCTCCCGTCTCCTCCTCCTCTTCAGATGAAGTGTACTATCAACACAGAGAAGGCCGATCCCACAGCCAGTCCCAACGTCAGGAAGAAGCTCATGACCACGCCTGTGGGCTCTGCCAGGTCCCGTGGCACCACCTTGGGTCCGTAGATCATGGGCAAGGTGCCCAGGTACCCGTTGGTGATGCCCAGGAGACAGATGAAGAAGACAGGGAAGAGGTCGTGGCTGAAGAGGACTGTGTGAAGGTGGTCTCTGGGCTAGAGGTTACACAAAGACATTTTTTTAAAATTAAAGACAAGTTTCTATAAGACAAACTAAATGAAAGCAAAGGAAGCGTTCCTATGGGTCCTGGTCAACAGTAGTGCACTAGTGCCCTATAGGTCCCGGTCAAAAGTAGTGCACTATATATAGGGAATAGGGTGCCATTTGGGACTCACCCAAAGCGCTAGCCCTCTTGGGTAGTTACAGTTAAGCTAATAGTCAATGTCATAACAGGTAAAGAAACATAAAGGTTTCTGTACCAAATATTAAGTTCTGCTTTTCTGATGTATCAAATACTTATGTCATGCAATAAAATGCAAATGAATTACTTAAAAATCATACAATGTGATTTTCTGGATTTTTGTTTTAGATTCTGTCTCTCACAGTTGAAGTGTACCTATGATAAAAATTACAGACCTCTACATGCTTTGTAAGTAGGAAAACTTGCAAAATCGACAGTGTGTCAAATACTTGTTCTCCCCACTAAGTGTATTATGAGGCATTATAAAGGACGTTATACCGCATTATACACATGTACTACATAGGTGTTACTAAAAAGACTACTAAGACGTGTTGCAATAAGAATAAAAAATGTTTTTTTAAACAAATTTTGAATTGTTTTTTTTTAACAAAGCTTATATTCAACTGAGTGCTGGTCTTTTAATTAAAAAATATAGATATATTTGATGTGATCGACTGCCTGGTCATGTGTCTAGCCAATGAGTGACAAGGAGTTGGCATGATAGCACAGACAGACTGGCTAATCGACCGTTGGTGCTCCTCCAAGCACCCTTTACCTTATTTCCACTAGAGGATAAGAGTTGTGGACGTTCTCTCCTTTTCTTTACCTGGTAGTTGCAGAACATGAGGAGAGGCACCAGGACTGTCCGGGAGAGGACCAGGGCGGGGAGGACTCTACTGGTGGGGCCTGGAACCTGCAGCCAGGCCGTGGCCTGACGACCACAGAAGTCAGCCACGTTGTAGAGGAAGAAGCTGGAGAGAAGATAATGACTACATTATCCCCCATGGTCCATATTCATAATGAGTCTCAGAGTAGGTGATCTAGGATCAGGTCATAATGAGTCTCAGAGTAGGTGATCTAGGATCAGGTCATAATGAGTCTCAGAGTAGGTGATCTAGTATCAGGTCAAAAAGAGTCTCAGTAGGAGTGGTGATCTAGGATCAGGTCATAAAGAGTCTCAGAGTAGGTGATCTAGTATCAGGTCATAAAGAGTCTCAGTAGGAGTGGTGATCTAGGATCAGGTCATACCGAGTCTCATAATAGGTGATCTAGGATCAGGTCATACAGAGTCTCAGAGTAGCTAATCTAGGATCAGGTCATAAAGAGTCTCAGAGTAGCTGATCTAGGATCAGGTTCTCCCTGTCCATGTAATCAATTTCATTATGATCTAAAAAGCCAAAACTGATCCTAGATCAGCCCTCCTCTGTAACGTTTTCTGAATACAAGCCCTGTATTCATGACATATCAAGTATACATACAGGAAGCATAGATACACTAAGACCGCATTCAATCAGCTGTAGAAGGCCATAAGCAAACAAGAAAATGGTCATCCAGCTCTTACTGACAGGGGACTTTAATGCTGGAAAACTTAATCTGTTTTACCTCATTTCTATCAGCATGTCACATGTGGAACAAAACTCTAGACCGCCTTTACTCCACACACAGAGACGCATACAAAACTCTCTCTCGCCCTCCATTTGGCAAATCTGACCATAATTATATCCTCCTGATTCCTGCTTACAAGCAAAAACTAAAGCAGGAAGCACCAGTGACTCGCTCAATATAGAAGTGGTCAGATGAAGCAGATGCTAAACTACAGGACTGTTTTGCTGGTACAGACTGGAATATGTTCTGGGATTCATCCAATGGCATTGAGGAGTAAAACCACATCAGTCACCAGGCTTTATCAATAAGTGCATCGACGACGTCGTCTTCACAGTGACCGTATGTACATACCCCAACCAAAAGCCATGGATTATAGGCAACAGTAGCACTGAGATAAAGGGTAGAGCTGCCACTTCAAGGAACGGGACACTAACCTGGATGCTTATAAGAAATCCCACTATGCCCTCTGACGAACCATCAAACAGGCAAAGCATCAATACAGGACTAAGATTGAATCGTACTACACCGTCTCTGATGCTTGTCTTATGTGGCAGGGCTTGCAAACTATTACAGACTACAAAGAGAAGCCCAGCCGTGAGCTGCCCAGTGATACGAGCCTACGAGACGAGCTAAATAACTTCTATGCTCGCTTCGAGGCAAGTAACACCGAAACATGCATGAGAGCATCAGCTGTTCCGGAAGACTGTGTGATCCCGCTCTCCGTAGCCAATGTGAGTCAGACCTTTAGACAGGTCAACATTCATAAGGCCGCAGGGCCAGACTGATTACCAGGACGTGTACTCAGAGCATGCGCTGACCAACTGGCAAGTGTCTTTACTGACATTTTTAACCTCTCCCTGTCTGAGTCTGAAATACCAACATGTTTTCAAGCAGACCACCATAGTCCCTGTGCCCAAGAACACCAAGGTAACCTGCCTAAATGACTACCGACCGGTAGCACTCATGTCTGTAGCCATGAAGTGCTTTGAAAGGCTGGTCATGGCTCACAACACCATCATCCAAGAAACCCTGAACCCATTCCAATTCACATACCGCCCCAACACATCCACAGATGATGCAATCTCTATGCCCTTTCCCACCTGGACAAAAGGAACACCTATGTGAGAATACTATTCATTGACTACAGCTCAGCGTTCAACACCCTTGTGCTCTCAAAGCTCATCAATAAGCTAAGGACCCTGGGACTGAACACCTCCCTCTGCAACTGGATCCTGGACTTCCTGACGTGCCGCCCCCAGGTCGTAAGGGTAGGTAGCAACACATCCGCCACATAATCCCCAACACCGGGGCTCCTCAGGGGTGCGTGCTTAGTCCCCTCCTTTACTCCCTGTTCACCCACGACTGCGTGATCAAGCATGACTCTAACACCATCGTTCATTTTCCAAAGACACAGTGGTAGGCCTGATCGCCAACAACGATGAGATAGCCTATAGGGAGGAGGTCAGAGACCAGGCAGTGTGGTGCAAGGACAACAACCTCTCCCTGAACGTGATCAAGACACCCCCATTCTCATCGACGGGGCAGTAGCGGAGCAGGTCGAGAGCTTCAAGATCCTTGGTGTCCACATCATCATAAACTATTATGGTCCAAGCACACCAAGACAGCCATGAAGAGGGCTGTTCCCCCTCAGGAGACTGAAAAGATTTAGCATTGGTCCTCAGATCCACAAAAAGTTCTACAACTGCACCATCAAGAGCATCCTGACCTGTTGCATCACCGCCTGATATGGCAACTGCTCGGCATCCGACCACAAGGCGATACAGAGGTTAATGTGTACGGCCCAGTACACCACCGGGGCCAAGCTTCCTGCCATCCAGGATCTCTGTCCCAGGCAGTGTCAGAGGAAGGCCTTAAAAATTGTCATAGACTCCTGCCACCCCAGTCATAGTGTAACGGTTCTCTTGTGGTGAAGGAGAGTCGGACCAAAATGCAGCGTGTAGATTTCGATCCATGTTTAATAAACAAACGTAAAACACGAATCAATTCAACCTCTCTTTCATATCGTCTGAGATCCCCAAGGATTGGAAAGCTGCCGCAGTCATCCCCCTCTTCAAAGGGGGAGACACCCTGGACCCAAACTGTTACAGACCTATATCCATCCTGCCCTGCCTATCTAAGGTCTTCGAAAGCCAAGTCAACAAACAGGTCACTGACCATCTCGAATCCCACCGTACCTTCTCCACTGTGCAATCTGGTTTCCGAGCCGGTCACGGGTGCACCTCAGCCACACTCAAGGTACTAAACGATATCATAACCGCCATCGATAAAATACAGTACTGTGCAGCCGTCTTCATTGACCTTGCCAAGGCTTTCGACTCTGTCAATCACCATATTCTTATCGGCAGACTCAGTAGCCTCGGTTTTTCGGATGACTGCCTTGCCTGGTTCACCAATTACTTTGCAGACAGAGTTCAGTGTGTCAAATCGGAGGGCATGCTGTCCGGTCCTCTGGCAGTCTCTATGGGGTGCCACAGGGTTCAATTCTCGGGCCGACTCTTTTCTCTGTATATATCAATGATGTTGCTCTTGCTGCGGGCGATTCCCTGATCCACCTCTACGCAGACGACACCATTCTATATACTTTCGGCCCGTCATTGGACACTGTGCTATCTAACCTCCAAACAAGCTTCAATGCCATACAACACTCCTTCCGTGGCCTCCAACTGCTCTTAAACGCTAGTAAAACCAAATGCATGCTTTTCAACCGATCGCTGCCTGCACCCGCATGCCCGACTAGCATCACCACCCTGGATGGTTCTGACCTTGAATATGTGGACATCTATAAGTACCTAGGTGTCTGGCTAGACTGCAAACTCTCCTTCCAGACTCAGACTCAAACATCTCCAATCGAAAATCAAATCAAGAGTCGGCTTTCTATTCCGCAACAAAGCCTCCTTCACTCACGCCGCCAAGCTTACCCTAGTAAAACTGACTATCCTACCGATCCTCGACTTCGGCGATGTCATCTACAAAATGGCTTCCAACACTCTACTCAGCAAACTGGATGCAGTCTATCACAGTGCCATCCGTTTTGTCACTATAGCACCTTATACCACCCACCACTGCGACTTGTATGCTCTAGTCGGCTGGCCCTCGTTACATATTCGTCGCCAGACCCACTGGCTCCAGGTCATCTACAAGTCCATGCTAGGTATAGCTCCGCCTTATCTCAGTTCACTGGTCACTATGGCAACACCCATCCGTAGCACGCGCTCCAGCAGGTGTATCTCACTGATCATCCCTAAAGCCAACACCTCATTTGGCCGCCTTTCGTTCCAGTACTCTGCTGCCTGTGACTGGAACGAATTGCAAAAATCGCTGAAGTTGGAGACTTTTATCTCCCTCACCAACTTCAAACATCAGCTATCTGAGCAGCTAACCGATCGCTGCAGCTGTACATAGTCTATTGGTAAATAGCCCACCCATTTTCACCTACCTCATCCCCATACTGTTTTTATTTATTTACTTTTCTGCTCTTTTGCACACCAATATCTCTACCTGTACATGACCATCTGATCATTTATCACTCCAGTGTTAATCTGCAAAATTGTAATTATTCGCCTACCTCCTCATGCCTTTTGCACACATTGTATATAGACTCCCCCCTTTGTTTTCTACTGTGTTATTGACTTGTTAATTGTTTATTCCATGTGTAACTCTGTGTTGCCTGCTCACACTGCTATGCTTTATCTTGGCCAGGTCGCAGTTGCAAATGAGAACTTGTTCTCAACTAGCCTACCTGGTTAAATAAAGGTGAAATAAAAAATACATTATTTTTTATTTTTTATAAACACTACAAAACAAAGAACGTAACGAAAACCGAAACAGCCTATACTTGTGTAAACTAACACAGAGACAGGAACAAGGACACTAAGGACAATCACCCACGAAACACTCAAAGAATATGGCTGCCTAAATATGGTTCCCAAGCAGAGACAACGATAAACACCTGCCTCTGATTGAGAACCACTTCAGACAGCCATAGACTTAACTAGAACACCCCACTAAGCTACAATCCCAATACATACACACCACATACAAAAACCCATGCCACACCCTGGCCTGACCAAATAAATGAAGATAAACACAAAATACTTCGACCAGGGCGTGACACATAGACTGTTCTCTCTGCTACCGCACGGCAAGTGGTACTGGAGCACCAAGTCTAGGTCCAAAAGGCTTCTAAACAGCTGACTACCACCAAGCCATAAGACTGCTGAACAGATAATCATGGCCACCCGGACTATTCACATTGACTCCCCCCCTTTTTTAATGCAGCTGCTATTCATTGTTTATTATCTATGCAGTCACTTCACCCCTACCTACATGTACAAATTACCTCAATTACTCTGACTAACTGGTGCCCCCGCACATTGACTCAGTACAGTGTATATAGCCACGTTATTGTGATATTTTTTAAAAAGTATTAAAAAAAAAACCTTTCATTTATTTAGTAAATATTTTCTTAACCTCTTATTTTGCTTGAAACTGCATAGTTGGTTAAGGGCTTGTAAGTAAGCATTTTACAGTAAGGTCTACACTTGTTGTATTCAGCGCATGTGACAAATACAATTTTATTTGATTTAGACACCTACTGACAAGATAAAGAGCCGAATCAGTCTGATTCTCACCTGGTGATGGGGGTGAAGTATGTTGTTGTCCAGGGGCTGCCACTCTTCTGGTTAACAGACTGAGAAGAGAAGACAACATGCTGTCCTGGTTAACAGACTGAGAAGACAACATGCTGTCCTGGTTAACAGACTGAAGAGAAGACAACATGCTGTCCTGGTTAACAGACTGAAGAGAAGACAACATGCTGTCCTGGTTAACAGACTGAAGAGAAGACAACATGCTGTCCCGGTTAACAGACTGAGAAGAGAAGACAACATGCTGTCCCGGTTAACAGACTGAGAAGAGAAGACAACATGCTGTCCTGGTTAACAGACTGAGAAGACAACATGCTGTCCTGGTTAACAGACTGAGAAGACAACATGCTGTCCTGGTTAACAGACTGAGAAGACAAGACAACATGCTGTCCTGGTTAACAGACTGAGAAGAGAAGACAACATGCTGTCCTGGTTAACAGACTGAAGAGAAGACAACATGCTGTCCTGGTTAACAGACTGAGAAGAGAAGACAACATGCTGTCCTGGTTAACAGACTGAGAAGACAACATGCTGTCCTGGTTAACAGACTGAGAAGACAACATGCTGTCCTGGTTAACAGACTGAGAAGACAACATGCTGTCCTGGTTAACAGACTGAAGAGAAGACAACATGCTGTCCTGGTTAACAGACTGAAGAGAAGACAACATGCTGTCCCGGTTAACAGACTGAGAAGATGCTGTCCTGGTTAACAGACAACATGCTGTCCCAGTTAACAGACTGAAGAGAAGACAACATGCTGTCCTGGTTAACAGACTGAAGAGAAGACAACATGCTGTCCTGGTTAACAGACTGAAGAGAAGACAACATGCTGTCCTGGTTAACAGACTGAGAAGAGAAGACAACATGCTGTCCCAGTTAACAGACTGAGAAGACAACATGCTGTCCTGGTTAACAGACTGATAAGAGAAGACAACATAAGATAATATAACATAAAATACAAGAAAATTACTTAATTGTCCCCAAGTTGACTATTGTCTTAGAATACAGTTTGCATTGTAGACTAGCAGCTCTGTTTACCCCCCTCAGAACTGTAATTTAGTCCTTCTACCTGGATCCCAGAGGAGACGGCAGGGAACACCATTATAGAGATGAAGAAGACATAGAAGACACAGAGACCCAGGAGCCATGTCTTCTGAAGGATGGGTTTTAGAGGAGGGATGGACACGGAGGAGACCGTGCTCGCTGGTGTCCCCTCCGGGCCGTCCGCCTCACCGCGGGGCTCTGGTATAGACCCTGACTTGTTGTACTCTGCTGCCAGCATGTAGTGCCTGAGGAAGGGAAACGGTTTCAGTCGGGAAAAGGAAAAGGGGGGGGGATACCTAGTCAGTTGTACAACTGAAATGTGTCTTCCCCATTTAACCCAAACGGAGGTGCGGAGGGGCTGCCTTAAATCGACATCCACGGGGTACACAACATTTAAATCATGTATCATCTATGCAATAACGTCGGTAACACCTGTAGGTTATATGTTTTATCACTTGTCAGAACTGATTCCAGATCAGTTTCATGATTGCCGATGCTTAAATGGTTCATGTTAGAATTTCAGCAAAGTGAGCTGATCTTAGATCTGTGCCTAAATGGCAACTTACTTCCAGAGTGATAGGAGAGGTAACTAAAATAAAAGAGGGAAACATCTTAACTGAATATTTTAACTGAGGCTATGTATAAAAGGTCTATAACATGTTGTCTCTCTATGTAATTAAGTCATTTAGTAAGAAGTCATTGACTTTTTTAACACTTGTAATGTATTAGAACAAACAGAAGTTAATGCTGAATAGTAAACTAATGTCCAACAAGCTTTTGTTCAAAACACTTTGTGGTTTACTTCTGGAATGGTTTTTCCCAGGAAACATTGTTTACCGTTCAGCCACAACTGCTGTTTGTTCTCTGTAATATTGCACCTCATGATCTAAGAGCTCCTGCAGGTTTATCACACCGATGACCTGAGAACGCACCGATGACCTGACAACGCACCGATGACCTGAGAACGCACCGATGACCTGAGAACGCACCGATGACCTGAGAACGCACCGATGACCTGAGAACGCACCGATGACCTGAGAACGCACCGATGGCCTGAGAACGCACCGATGGCCTGAGAACGCACCGATGACCTGAGAACGCACCGATGACCTGAGAACGCACCGATGACCTGAGAACGCACCGATGACCTGAGAACGCACCGATGACCTGAGAACGCACCGATGACCTGAGAACGCACCGATGGCCTGAGAAACGCACCGATGGCCTGAGAACGCACCGATGACCTGAGAACACACCGACAACACACCGACAACACACTGATGGCCTGACAACACACCGATGACCTGACAACACACTGATGACCTGACAACACACCGATGACCTGACAACACACCGATGACCTGACAACACACCGATGACCTGACAACACACCGATGACCTGACAACACACCGATGACCTGACAACACACCGATGGCCTGACAACACACCGACAACACACCGATGGCCTGACAACACACCGACAACACACCGATGGCCTGAGAACACACCGATCACCTGACAACACACCGATGACCTGAGAACACACCGACAACACACCGATGACCTGACAACACACCGATGACCTGACAACACACCGACAACACACCGACAACACACTGATGACCTGACAACACACCGACAACACACTGATGACCTGATAACACACTGATGACCTGACAACACACCGATGACCTGACAACACACCGATGACCTGACAACACACCGATGGCCTGACAACACACCGATGGCCTGACAACACACCGACAACACACCGACAACACACTGATGACCTGACAACACACCGACAACACACCGACAACACACTGATGACGTGACAACACACCAATGACCTGACAACACACCGATGACCTGAGAACACACCGGTGACCTGACAACACACCGATGGCCTGACAACACACCGACAACACACCGATGGCCTGAGAACACACCGATGACCTGACAACACACCGATGACCTGACAACACACCGACAACACACCGATGGCCTGACAACACACCGACAACACACCGATGGCCTGAGAACTCACCGATGGCCTGACAACACACCGACAACACACCGATGACCTGACAACACACCGATGGCCTGAGAACACACCGACAACACACCGACAACACACTGATGGCCTGACAACACACCGATGACCTGACAACACACTGATGACCTGACAACACACCGATGACCTGACAACACACCGATGACCTGACAACACACCGATGACCTGACAACTCACCGATGACCTGACAACACACCGATGACCTGACAACACACCGATGGCCTGACAACACACCGACAACACACCGATGGCCTGAGAACACACATGACCTGACAACACACCGATGGCCTGACAACACACCGACAACACACCGATGACCTGACAACACACCGATGACCTGACAACACACCGATGGCCTGACAACACACCGACAACACACCGACAACACACTGATGACCTGACAACACACCGACAACACTCTGACAACACACCGACAACCTCCGACAACACACTGATGACCTGACAACACACCGATGACCTGACAACACACCGATGACCTGACAACACACCGATGACCTGACAACACACCGATGACCTGACAACACACCGACAACACACCGATGGCCTGAGAACACACCGATGACCTGACAACACACCGATGACCTGACAACACACCGATGACCTGACAACACACCGATGACCTGAGAACACACGCAGATGACCTGAGAACACACGCCGATAGCCTGACAACACACCGATGACCTGACAACACACCGATGACCTGACAACACACCGATGACCTGAGAACATACCGATGACCTGACAACACACCGATGACCTGACAACACACCGATGACCTGACAACACACCGATGACCTGACAACACACCGATGACCTGACAACACACCGATGACCTGACAACACACCGATGACCTGACAACACAACAAAGGTCAAAGGAGCCACCTGTGAGAAGTTTTTTTTTGACAAAGGCTCATACCAAAAGGTTACCAAACAGAAACTGGGAAGCGTTTATTTTATTCTCAGTATCAATAAAGCCTGTTTCCTTGGTTTCGGGGAGAGGAGACTAGTTTCAGTTAACTGTGGTTTGCCTGACCACAACTCAGAGGCACTACAGTTCCTCATCATCTCTCCCCACATCTCCCTCAGCCTCTTTGACACATGTGCATGCACATTGTTGTAAAGTCTATATTAGTCCACCCGCTGTCCCCAGTCCTCCTGCTGTCCCCAGTCCACCTGCTGTCCCCAGTCCTCCTGCTGTCCCCAGTCCACCCGCTGTCCCCAGTCCTCCTGCTGTCCCCAGTCCACCCGCTGTCCCCAGTCCTCCTGCTGTCTCCAGTCCACCCGCTGTCCCCAGTCCACCGCTGTCCCCAGTCCACCCGCTGTCCCCAGTCCACCCGCTGTCCCCAGTCCACCCTCTGTCCACCCGCTGTCCCCAGTCCACCCGCAGTCCCCAGTCCACCCGCTGTCCCCAGTCCACCCTCTGTCCACCCGCTGTCCCCAGTCTACCCGCTGTCCCCAGTCCACCTGCTGTCCCCAGTCCACCTGCTGTCCACCCTCTGTCCCCAGTCCACCCGCTGTCCCCCGTCTGTCCCCAGTCCACCCGCTGTCCCCAGTCCACCCGCTGTCCCCAGTCCACCCTCTGTCAACCCTCTGTCCCCAGTCCACCCGCTGTCCCCAGTCCACCCGCTGTCCCCAGTCCACCCGCTGTCCCCAGTCCACCCTCTGTCAACCCTCTGTCCCCAGTCCACCCGCTGTCCCCAGTCCACCCGCTGTCCCCAGTCCACCTGCTGTCCACCCTCTGTCCCCAGTCCACCCGCTGTCCCCAGTCCACCTTCTGTCCCCAGTCCACCCGCTGTCCCCAGTCCACCCGCTGTCCCCATTCCACCCCAGTCCACCCTCTGTCCCCAGTCCACCCCAGTCCACCCTCTGTCCCCAGTCCACCCGCTGTCCCCAGTCCACCCGCTGTCCCCATTCCACCCCAGTCCACCCTCTGTCCCCAGTCCACCCGCTGTCCCCAGTCCACCCGCTGTCCCCAGTCCACCCGCTGTCCCCAGTCCACCCGCTGTCCCCATTCCACCCCAGTCCACCCTCTGTCCCCAGTCCACCCGCTGTCCCCAGTCCACCCGCTGTCCCCAGTCCACCCTCTGTCCCCAGTCCACCTGCTGTCCCCAGTCCACCCGCTGTCCCCATTCCACCCCAGTCCCCCTCTGTCCCCATTCCACCCCAGTCCACCCTCTGTCCCCAGTCCACCCGCTGTCCCCAGTCCACCCGCTGTCCCCAGTCCACCCTCTGTCCCCAGTCCACCTGCTGTCCCCAGTCCACCCGCTGTCCCCATTCCACCCCAGTCCCCCTCTGTCCCCATTCCACCCGCTGTCCCCAGTCCACCCCGCTGTCCCCATTCACCCCAGTCCACCCTCTGTCCCCAGTCCACCCTGTGTCCCCAGTCCACCCCAGTCCACCCGCAGTCCCCAGTCCACCCTCTGTCCCCAGTCCACCCGCTGTCCCCAGTCCACCCGCTGTCCACCCTCTGTCCCCAGTCCACCCGCTGTCCCCAGTCCACCTTCTGTCCCCAGTCCACCCGCTGTCCCCAGTCCACCCGCTGTCCCCATTCCACCCCAGTCCACCCTCTGTCCCCAGTCCACCCGCTGTCCCCAGTCCACCCGCTGTCCCCATTCCACCCCAGTCCACCCTCTGTCCCCAGTCCACCCGCTGTCCCCAGTCCACCCGCTGTCCCCAGTCCACCCGCTGTCCCCAGTCCACCCCAGTCCACCCTCTGTCCCCAGTCCACCCGCTGTCCCCAGTCCACCCGCTGTCCCCAGTCCACCCTCTGTCCCCAGTCCACCTGCTGTCCCCAGTCCACCCGCTGTCCACACTCTGTCCCCAGTCCACCCGCTGTCCCCAGTCCACCCGCTGTCCCCATTCCACCCCAGTCCCCCTCTGTCCCCATTCCACCCGCTGTCCCCAGTCCACCCGCTGTCCCCATTCACCCCAGTCCACCCTCTGTCCCCAGTCCACCCTGTGTCCCCAGTCCACCCCAGTCCACCCGCAGTCCCCAGTCCACCCTCTGTCCCCAGTCCACCCGCTGTCCCCAGTCCACCCTCTGTCCCCAGTCCACCCGCTGTCCCCAGTCCACCCTGTGTCCCCAGTCCACCCCAGTCCACCCGCTGTCCCCAGTCCACCCTCTGTCCCCAGTCCACCCGCTGTCCACCCTCTGTCCCCAGTCCACCCGCTGTCCCCAGTCCACCCTGTGTCCCCAGTCCACCCCAGTCCACCCGCTGTCCCCAGTCCACCCTCTGTCCCCAGTCCACCCGCTGTCCACCCTCTGTCCCCAGTCCACCGGTTGTCCCGAGTCCACCCGCTGTCCCCAGTCCACCCGCTGTCCCCAGTCCACCCCAGTCCACCCTCTGTCCCCATTCCACCCCAGTCCACCCTCTGTCCCCATTCCACCCCAGTCCACCCTCTGTCCCCAGTCCCCCTGTCCCCATTCCACCCGCTGTCCCCAGTCCACCCGCTGTCCCCAGTCCACCCGCTGTCCCCAGTCCACCCTCTGTCCCCAGTCCACCCTCTGTCCCCAGTCCACCCTCTGTCCCCAGTCCACCCCAGTCCACCCGCAGTCCCCAGTCCACCCTCTGTCCCCAGTCCACCCGCTGTCCCCAGTCCACCCTGTGTCCCCAGTCCACCCCAGTCCACCCTCTGTCCCCAGTCCACCCGCTGTCCACAGTCCACCCTGTGTCCCCAGTCCACCCCAGTCCACCCGCAGTCCCCAGTCCACCCTCTGTCCCCAGTCCACCGGTTGTCCCGAGTCCACCCGCTGTCCCCAGTCCACCCTCTGTCCCCAGTCCACCCTCTGTCCCCAGTCCACCCTCTGTCCCCAGTCCACCCTCTGTCCCCAGTCCACTCTCTGTCCCCAGTCCACCCGCTGTCCCCAGTCCACCCGCTGTCCCCAGTCCACCCGCTGTCCCCAGTCCACCCTCTGTCCCCAGTCCACCCTCTGTCCCCAGTCCACCTGCTGTCTCGACCTCTGAATGACTGGATATGAAAAGTCAACTGACATTTACCCCTGAGGTGCTGACCTGTTGCACCCTCGACAACTACTATGATTATTATTATCTGACCATGCTGGTCATTTATGAACATTTGAACATCTTGGCCATGTTCTGTTATAATCTCCACCCGGCACAGCCAGAAGAGTACTGGCCACCCCTCATAGCCTGGTTCCTCTCTAGGTTTCTTCCTAGGTTTTGGCCTTTCTAGGGAGTTTTTCCTAGCCACCGTGCTTCTACATCTGCATTGCTTGCTGTTTGGGGTTTTAGGCTGGGTTTCTGTACAGCACTTTGAGATATCTGCTGATGTAGAAAGGGCTTTATAAATACATTTGATCAATATGGTGAGAGTGTTATTGCTGTGTGTGTGTGTGTGTCTGTGTGTCTGTGTGTCTGTGTGTGTGTGTGTCTGTGTGTGTGTCTACCGTGAGTAATCCAGCTTAGGTAGCAGCAGGTACATGAGGATACAGAAAAGGATGAAGACATCAGCCGTCAGGAAGTAAGCTAGAGCGCTGTCAGTCACATCTTTAGCTGCTGCCAAGTCCACTATGGAGGCTACTGCACTGATAGTACCACCCATAGCCTGGCCTGGGAGAGAGGGATGGGGGAGAGAGGGGGGGGGATGGGGGAGAGAGGGACGGGGGAGAGAGGGACGGGGAGAGAGGGACGGGGGAGAGAGAGGGATGGGGGAGAGAGAGGGATGGGGGAGAGAGAGGGATGGGGGAGAGAGGGGATGGGGGAGATGGGGAGGGATGGGGGAGAGAGAGGGGATGGGGGAGAGAGGGATGGGGGAGAAGAGGGGATGGGGAGAGAGGGATGGGGAGAGAGGGGTGGGGAGAGGGAGGGATGGGGAGAGAGGGATGGGGAGAGGGGGGGGATGGGGGAGAGAGGGATGGGGAGAGGGATGGGGGAGAGAGGATGGGGGAGAGAGGGATGGGGGAGAGAGGGGTGGGGAGAGAGGGATGGGGAGGGGGGATGAGAGGGATGAGGGGAGAGGGGGATGGGGAGAGAGGGATGGGGAGAGAGTGATGGGGAGAGAGTGATGGGGAGAGAGGGATGGGGAGAGAGGGGTGGGGGAGAGGGATGGGGGAGAGAGGGATGGGGGATGAGAGGGATGGGGAGAGAGGGATGGGGAGAGAGGGATGGGGGAGAGAGGGATGGGGGAGAGAGGGATGGGAAGAGAGGGATGGGGGAGAGAGGGATGGGGGAGAGGGATGGGGAGAGAGGGATGGGGGAGAGGGGATGGGGGAGAAGGGATGGAGAGGGGATGGGAGAGGGATGGGGGAGAGGGATGGGGGAGAGGGATGGGGAGAGGGAGAGGGATGGGGAGAGGGATGGGGAGGGGAGAGGGATGGGGAGGAGGAATGGGGAGAGGGATGGGGAGAGGGAGGGGGGGAGGGGAGAGAGGGATGGGGAGAGGGAGAGAGGGATGGGGAGAGGGAGAGAGGGATGG
>NC_056447.1:17378731-17438731 GCF_018296145.1 Oncorhynchus tshawytscha
ATGACATTCTCCCAATCTTCTTCTGGATCATCCAAATGCTCTCTAGCAAACTTCAGACGGGCCTGGACATGTACTGGCTTAAGCAGGGGGACACGTCTGGCACTGCAGGATTTGAGTCCCTGGCGGCGTAGTGTGTTACTGATGGTAGGCTTTGTTACTTTGGTCCCAGCTCTCTGCAGGTCATTCACTAGGTCCCTCCGTGTGGTTCTGGGATTTTTGCTCACCGTTCTTGTGATCATTTTGACCCCACGGGGTGAGATCTTGCGTGGAGCCCCAGATCGAGGGAGATTATCAGTGGTCTTGTATGTCTTCCATTTCCTAATAATTGCTCCCACAGTTGATTTCTTCAAACCAAGCTGCTTACCTATTGCAGATTCAGTCTTCCCAGCCTGGTGCAGGTCTACAATTTTGTTTCTGGTGTCCTTTGACAGCTCTTTGGTCTTGGCCATAGTGGAGTTTGGAGTGTGACTGTTTGAGGTTGTGGACAGGTGTCTTTTATACTGATAACAAGTTCAAACAGGTGCCATTAATACAGGTAACGAGTGGAGGACAGAGGAGCCTCTTAAAGAATAAGTTACAGGTCTGTGAGAGCCAGAAATCTTGCTTGTTTGTAAGTGACCAAATACTTATTTTCCACCATAATTTGCAAATAAATTCATTAAAAATCCTACAATGTGATTTTCTGGATTTCTTTTCTCATTTTGTCTGTCATAGTTGAAGTGTATCTATGATGAAAATTTACAGGCCTCTCTCATCTTTTTAAGTGGGAGAACTTGCACAATTGGTGGCTGTCTAAATATTTTTTTGCCCCACTGTATATATATACACACACAACTAACACATCTTGAAACTTGTTGATGACATTTACCTCATCAGTGTCCTGTCCCTCGGTCTCCCCGTCAGACATAGCGGAGGCGTGGATGGGAGAAGCTGCCCAGTAGGAGTTTACACTGGCCTGTAGAGACTCTGTACCATCAGCCATCATCACACACAGGGGGAAGAGGGAGACAAGAGAGGAGAGAAGGATGGAGGAGAGAGGGATGGAGAGGGACAGGAGGAGGAGAGGAGGAGACAAGGAGAGAGAAGGACAGAGACAGGGGAGGGGGAAGAGGGAGGAAAGGAGAGAGGGTGGAATGTTTTTCCAGGGGTGTGTAGGACTGCTCTACCCAAGGTTGAGGTCCATAGTGTGGGGGAAAGACTCAGGCGACACTGGGGACCAGGGCAGTATGGGTAGTCAGGCTGACACTGGGGACCAGGGCAGTATGGGTAGTCAGGTTGACACTGGGGACTAGGGCAGTATGGGTAGTCAGGCTGACACTGGGGACTAGGGCAGTATGGGTAGTCAGGCTGACACTGGGGACTAAGGCAGTATGGGTAGTCAGGCTGACACTGGGGACCAGGGCAGTATGGGTAGTCAGGTTGACACTGGGGACTAGGGCAGTATGGGTAGTCAGGCGACACTGGGGACTAGGGCAGTATGGGTAGTCAGGCTGACACTGGGGACTAGGGCAGTATGGGTAGTCAGGCTGACACTGGGGACCAGGGCAGTATGGGTAGTCAGGTTGACACTGGGGACTAGGGCAGTATGGGTAGTCAGGCTGACACTGGGGACCAGGGCAGTATGGGTAGTCAGGTTGACACTGGGGACTAGGGCAGTATGGGTAGTCAGGCGACACTGGGGACTAGGGCAGTATGGGTAGTCAGGCTGACACTGGGGACTAGGGCAGTATGGGTAGTCAGGCTGACACTGGGGACCAGGGCAGTATGGGTAGTCAGGCTGACACTGGGGACCAGGGCAGTATGGGTAGTCAGGCGACACTGGGGACCTGGGCAGTATGGGTAGTCAGGCTGACACTGGGGACTAGGGCAGTATGGGTAGTCAGGCTGACACTGGGGACCAGGGCAGTATGGGTAGTCAGGTTGACACTGGGGACTAGGGCAGTATGGGTAGTCAGGCTGACACTGGGGACCAGGGCAGTATGGGTAGTCAGGTTGACACTGGGGACTAGGGCAGTATGGGTAGTCAGGCGACACTGGGGACTAGGGCAGTATGGGTAGTCAGGCTGACACTGGGGACTAGGGCAGTATGGGTAGTCAGGCTGACACTGGGGACCAGGGCAGTATGGGTAGTCAGGCTGACACTGGGGACTAGGGCAGTATGGGTAGTCAGGCGACACTGGGGACCTGGGCAGTATGGGTAGTCAGGCTGACACTGGGGACTAGGGCAGTATGGGTAGTCAGGCTGACACTGGGGACTAGGGCAGTATGGGTAGTCAGGCTGACACTGGGGACCAGGGCAGTATGGGTAGTCAGGCTGACACTGGGGACCAGGGCAGTATGGGTAGTCAGGCTGACACTGGGGACCAGGGCAGTATGGGTAGTCAGGCTGACACTGGGGACTAGGGCAGTATGGGTAGTCAGGCTGACACTGGGGACTAGGGCAGTATGGGTAGTCAGGCTGACACTGGGGACTAGGGCAGTATGGGTAGTCAGGCTGTAGCACCTACAGACAGAGGGAGGAAGGAGAAAGAAGGACAGAGACAGGGGAGGGTCGAAGAAAGAGAAGGAGAGAGAGGAAAGAGACAGGGGAGGGGAAGAGAGAGGGAAGGAGAGAGAAGGACAGAGACAGGGGAGGGGAAGAGAGAGGAAGGAGAGAGAAGGACAGAGACAGGGGAGGGGAAGAGAGAGGAAGGAGAGAGAAGGACAGAGAGGGGAGGGGAGGGAAGGAGAGAGAAGGACAGAGACAGGGGAGGGGAAGAGAGAGGAAGGAGAGAGGAGGACAGGAGAGGGGAAGAGAGGAAGGAGAAGGAGGAAGGAGAGAGAAGGAAGAGACAGGGGAGGGGAAGAGAGAAGGACAGAGACAGGGGAGGGGGAAGAGAGAGGAAGGAGAGAGAAGGACAGAGACAGGGGAGGGGAAGAGAGAGGAAGGAGAGAGAGGACAGAGACAGGGGAGGGGAAGAGAGAGGAAGGAGAGAGAAGGACAGAGACAGGGGAGGGGAAGAGAGAGGAAGGAGAGAGAAGGACAGAGACAGGGGAGGGGAAGAGAGGAAGGAGAAGAGAAGGACAGAGACAGGGGAGGGGAAGAGAGAGGAAGGAGAGGAAGGAGAGAGAAGGACAGAGACAAGGGGAGGGGAAGAGAGGAAGGAGAGAGAAGGACAGAGACAGGGGAGGGGAAGAGAGAGGAAGGAGAGAGAAGGACAGAGACAGGGGAGGGGAAGAGAGGAAGGAGAGAGAAGGACAGAGACAGGGGAGGGGAAGAGAGAGGAAGGAGAGAGAAGGACAGAGACAGGGGAGGGGAAGAGAGAGGAAGGAGAGAGAAGGACAGAGACAGGGGAGGGGAAGAGAGAGGAAGGAGAGAGAAGGACAGAGACAGGGGAGGGGAAGAGAGGAAGGAAGGAGAGAAGGACAGAGACAGGGGAGGGGAAGAGAGAGGAAGGAGAGAAGGACAGAGACAGGGGAGGGGAAAGAGAGAGGAAGGAGAGAGAAGGACAGAGACAGGGGAGGGGAAGAGAGAGGAAGGAGAGAGAAGGACAGAGACAGGGGAGGGGAAGAGAGAGGAAGGAGAGAGAAGGACAGAGACAGGGGAGGGGGAAGAAGAGAGGAAGGACAGAGACAGAAGGACAGAGACAGGGGAGGGGAAGAGAGAGGAAGGAGAGAGAAGGACAGAGACAGGGGAGGGGAAGAGAGAGGAAGGAGAGAGAAGGACAGAGACAGGGGAGGGGGAAGAGACAGGAAGGAGAGAGAAGGACAGAGACAGGGGAGGGGAAGAGAGAGGAAGGAGAGAGAAGGACAGAGACAGGGGGGGGTCGAAGAGAGAGGAAGGAGAGAGAAGGACAGAGACAGGGGAGGGGGGGGAAGAGAGAGGAAGGAGAGAGAGGACAGAGACAGGGGGGAAGGGGGAAGAGAGAAGGACAGAGACAGGGGAGGGGAAGAGAGAGGAAGGAGAGAGAAGGACAGAGACAGGGGAGGGGAAGAGAGAGGAAGGAGAGAGAAGGACAGAGACAGGGGAGGGGAAGAGAGAGGAAGGAGAGAGAAGGACAGAGACAGGGGAGGGGAAGAGAGAGGAAGAGAGAAGGACAGAGACAGGGGAGGGGAAGAGAGAGGAAGGAGAGAGAAGGACAGAGACAGGGGAGGGGGAAGAGAGAAGGACAGAGACAGGGGAGGGGAAGAGAGAGGAAGGAGAGAGAAGGACAGAGACAGGGGAGGGGGAAGGAGAGAAGGACAGAGACAGGGGAGGGGAAGAGAGAGGAAGGAGAGAGAAGGACAGAGACAGGGGAGGGGAAGAGAGAGGAAGGAGAGAGAAGGACAGAGACAGGGGAGGGGAAGAGAGAAGGACAGAGACAGGGGAGGGGAAGAGAGAGGGGAAGGAGAGAGAAGGACAGAGACAGGGGAGGGGAAAGAGAGAGGAAGGAGAGAGAAGGACAGAGTCAGGGGAGGGGAAGAGGAGAGAAGGAGAGAGAAGGACAGAGACAGGGGAGGGGAAGAGAGAGGAAGGAGAGAGAAGGACAGAGACAGGGGAAGGGGAAGAGAGAGGAAGGAGAGAGAAGGACAGAGACAGGGGAGGGGAAGAGAGAGGAAGGAGAGAGAAGGACAGAGACAGGGGAGGGGAAGAGAGAAGGACAGAGACAGGGGAGGGGAAGAGAGAGGAAGGAGAGAGAAGGACAGAGACAGGGGAAGGGGAAGAGAGAGGAAGGAGAGAGAAGGACAGAGACAGGGGAGGGGAAGAGAGAGGAAGGAGAGAGAAGGACAGAGACAGGGGAGGGGAAGAGAGAGGAAGGAGAGAGAAGGACAGAGACAGGGGAGGGTCGAAGAGAGAGAAGGAGAGGAGAGAAGGACAGAGACAGGGGAGGGGAAGAGAGAGAAGGAGAGAGAAGGACAGAGACAGGGGAGGGGAAGAGAGAAGGACAGAGACAGGGGAGAGGAAGAGAGAGGAAGGAGAGAGAAGGACAGAGACAGGGGAGGGGGAAGAGAGAAGGACAGAGACAGGGGAGGGGAAGAGAGAGGAAGGAGAGAGAGAGGACAGAGACAGGGGAGGGGGAAGAGAGAAGGACAGAGACAGGGGAGGGGAAGAGAGAGGAAGGAGAGAGAAGGACAGAGACAGGGGAGGGGAAGAGAGAGGAAGGAGAGAGAAGGACAGAGACAGGGGAGGGGAAGAGAGAAGGACAGAGACAGGGGAGGGGAAGAGAGAGGAAGGAGAGAGAAGGACAGAGACAGGGGAAGGGGAAGAGAGAGGAAGGAGAGAGAAGGACAGAGACAGTGGGAGGGGAAGAGAGAGGAAGGAGAGAGAAGGACAGAGACAGGGGAGGGGAAGAGAGAGGAAGGAGAGAGAAGGACAGAGACAGGGGAGGGTCGAAGAGAGAGGAAGGAGAGAGAAGGACAGAGACAGGGGGAGGGGAAGAGAGAGGAAGGAGAGAGAAGGACAGAGACAGGGGAGGGGAAGAGAGGGAAGAGAGAAGGACAGAGACAGGGGAGGGGAAGAGAGAGGAAGGAGAGAGAAGGACAGAGACAGGGGAGGGGAAGAGAGAGGAAGAGAGAAGGACAGAGACAGGGGAGGGGAAGAGAGAGGAAGGAGAGAGACAGGACAGAGAGGGGGAGGGGGAAAGAGAGAGGAAGGAGAGAGAAGGACAGAGACAGGGGAGGGAAGAGAGAGGAAGGAGAGAGAAGGACAGAGACAGGGGAGGGGAGAGAGAGAAGGACAGAGACAGGACAGGGGAAGAGAGAGGAAGGAGAGAGAAGGACAGAGACAGGGAGGGGAAGAGAGAGGAAGGAGAGAGAAGGACAGAGACAGGGGAGGGGAAGAGAGAGGAAGGAGAGAGAAGGACAGAGACAGGGGAGGGGAAGAGAGAGGAAGGAGAGAGAAGGACAGAGACAGGGGAGGGGAAGAGAGAGGAAGGAGAGAGAAGGACAGAGACAGGGGAGGGGAAGAGAGAGGAAGGAGAGAGAAGGACAGAGACAGGGGAGGGGAAGAGAGAGGAAGGAGAGAGAAGGACAGAGACAGGGGAGGGGAAGAGAGAGGAAGGAGAGAGAAGGACAGAGACAGGGGAGGGGAAGAGAGAGGAAGGAGAGAGAAGGACAGAGACAGGGGAGGGGAAGAGAGAGGAAGGAGAGAGAAGGACAGAGACAGGGGAGGGAAGAGAGGGAAGGAGAGAGAAGGACAGAGACAGGGGAGGGAAGAGAGAGGAAGGAGATGATTTGACCACAGAGACAGGGGAGGGAAGAATAGGAAGGAGACCATGGACAGAGACAGGGGAGGGGAAGACTTATAAAAGGAAGAGAGAAGACAGAGACAGGACAGGGGGAAGACCCACAAGGAGATAGAAGGACAGAGACAGGGGGAAGAGAGAGGAAGGAGAGAAAGGACAGAGACAGGGGAAGGGAAGAGAGAGGAAGGAGAGAGAAGGACAGAGACAAGGGAGAGGGAAGAGAGAGAAGGACAGAGACAGGGGAGGGGAAGAGAGAGGAAGGAGAGAGAAGGACAGAGACAGGGGAGGGGAAGAAGAGGAAGGAGAGAACTACAGAGACAGGGGAGGGGAAGAGTCTAGGAAGGAGACACAGAAGGACAGAGACAGGGGAGGGGAAGAGAGAGGTCTAGAGAGAAGGACAGAGACAGGGGAGGGGAAGAAGAGGAAGGAGAGAGAAGGACAGAGACAGGGGAGGGGTTAAGAGAGAGGTCTAGGAGAGACCTAAAGGACAGAGACAGGGGAGGGGAAGAGAGAGGAAGGAGAGAGAAGGACAGAGACAGGGGAAGGGAAGAGAGAGGAAGGAGAGAGAAGGACAGAGACAGGGGAAGGGAAGAGAGAGGAAGGAGAGAGAGGACAGAGACAGGGGAAGGGAAGAGAGAGCTCACATGAATGCATTTGACCAACGACCATGACAGTTATAGTACAGAATATAGTGCTGTTATCTGTACCATGTAACAGGAGCACACACACGTATCCTCCACACTTATAAAATGGGAAGTTCAGGATGACCGTGACCCCTGACATCAGCACATGACCCACAACACTACCACTCAGATACTTATAGACATACGTCTGTGCGTGTGTGTAACACCATGGTAAAAGGATGTCACAGACAGTTAGGTTAGAGGTGAGAGAGCATTAGACATAGCTGCTTGTGTTCCACTTAACAGTGGAATGTGAAAACTACCTCTCCTCCCTAGTTGAGACAGGTCTATATAGACACAGAAGTAGACTAACACCACAGTTAACTGTTAAAGACAGGTCTATATAGACCTAACACCACAGTTAACTGTTAAAGACAGTCCTAACTTCTACCACAGTTGAAATGTTTCATCTGTCCTTGACTAGATACAACAAGAAAGAAAGTCTCACACTATGTAGGAGAATGGTGGGAATCCAGCCAACTTCTGGAAAGTAGTTCAATCTTTGAAACACCCCACTCCCTAAGATTTGGAAAGCAGCATATGTCCTCTTCATATGTCCTCTTCCCCATAAAAGAGGAGATCCTTCTGACTTCTGTCAAATTCACCAATTATTTTTCCATACTGGTCCCCAGTGGGAATCGAACCCACAACCCTGGCGCTGCAAGTACCATGCTCTACAAACTGAGCCATTCGGGACAAAGATAAGGTAAATCCACTTTAAGCGTGAAAGCACCTCATTGCTGGAATCAACTACAAAATACAGTTGGATGTTCTGGTGCCGCTCTGCAATTTTAAATATTGAGGACCGTCTTATTGGGGACCGTCTTATTGGGGAATGTCTAATTGAGGAATGTCTAATTGGGGAATGTCTAATTGAGGAATGTCTAATTGAGGAATGTCTAATTGAGGAATGTCTTATTGGGGAATGTCTAATTGAGGAATGTCTTATTGGGGAATGTCTTATTGGGGAATGTCTAATTGAGGAATGTCTAATTGGGGACCATCTTATTGGGGAATGTCTAATTGAGGAATGTCTAATTGAGGAATGTCTAATTGAGGAATGTCTAATTGGGGAATGTCTAATTGAGGAATGTCTAATTGAGGAATGTCTTATTGAGGAATGTCTTATTGGGGAATGTCTTATTGAGGAATGTCTTATTGGGGAATGTCTTATTGGGGAATGTCTAATTGAGGAATGTCTAATTGGGGACCATCTTATTGGGGAATGTCTGAGGAATGTCTAATTGAGGAATGTCTAATTGAGGAATGTCTAATTGGGGAATGTCTAATTGAGGAATGTCTAATTGAGGAATGTCTAATTGAGGAATGTCTAATTGAGGAATGTCTAATTGAGGAATGTCTAATTGAGGAATGTCTAATTGAGGAATGTCTAATTGAGGAATGTCTTATTGGGGAATGTCTAATTGAGGAATGTCTAATTGGGGAATGCAACTGCTTGTCTTGAATATTTGTGTTGTACTGTATTTTACTTGTATATTGTATTTGAAAATTATATATATATATATATATATATATATATATATACAATTTTCAAATACAATATACATATATATTTAACCTTTATTTAACTAGGCAAATCAGTTAAGAACAAATTATTATTTTCAATGACGGCCTAGGAACAGTGGGTTAACTGGTCTAGGAACAGTGGGGTTAACTGGTCTAGGAACACTGGGTTAACTGGTCTGGGAACAGTGGGGTTAACTGGTCTGGGAACAGTGGGTTAACTGGTCTAGGAACAGTGGGTTAACTGGTCTAGGAACAGTGGGGTTAACTGGTCTAGGAACAGTGGGTCAACTGGTCTAGGAACAGTGGGGTTAACTGGTCTAGGAACACTGGGTTAACTGGTCTAGGAACAGTGGGTTAACTGGTCTAGGAACAGTGGGGTTAACTGGTCTAGGAACAGTGGGGTTAACTGGTCTAGGAACAGTGGGGTTAACTGGTGGAACAGTGGGGTTAACTGGTCTAGGAACAGTGGGGTTAACTGGTCTAGGAACAGTGGGGTTAACTGGTCTAGGAACAGTGGGTTAACTGGTCTAGGAACAGTGGGTTAACTGTTCTAGGAACAGTGGGTTAACTGGTCTAGGAACAGTGGGTTAACTGGTCTAAGAACAGTGGGTTAACTGTTCTAAGAACAGTGGGTTAACTGGTCTAGGAACAGTGGGTTAACTGGCCTAGGAACAGTGGGTTAACTGGTCTAGGAACAGTGGGTTAACTGGTCTAGGAACAGTGGGTTAACTGGTCTAGGAACAGTGGGTTAACTGGTCTAGGAACAGTGGGTTAACTGGTCTAGGAACAGTGGGTTAACTGGTCTAGGAACAGTGGGTTAACTGGTCTAGGAACAGTGGGTTAACTGCCTGTTCAGGGGCAGAACGACAGATTTGTACCTCGTCAGCTTGGGGATTTGAACTTGCAACACTTTCGGTTACTAGTCCAACGCTCTCACCACTAGGCTACCCTGCCGTCCCAGTATAAGTAATATATATATATATAAGTAATATACAGGGTCTCTTTCACAAGGAAGTTCTATATATACATATATATATATATACTACGAATGGAATAGGGAGCCATTGACTGTGAGTCTGTCCCTGTGTCCTTGACTGTGAGTCTGTCCCCGTGGCAATGCCTTGACAGTGAGTCTGTCCCCGTGGCAATGCCTTGACTGTGAGTCTGTCCCCGTGGCAATGCCTTGACTGTGAGTCTGTCCCTGTGTCCTTGACTGTGAGTCTGTCCCTGTGGCAATGCCTTGACTGTGAGTCTGTCCCTGTGGCAATGCCTTGACTGTGAGTCTGTCCCTGTGGCAATGCCTTGACTGTGAGTCTGTCCCTGTGTCCTTGACTGTGAGTCTGTCCCCGTGGCAATGCCTTGACTGTGAGTCTGTCCCCGTGTCCTTGACTGTGAGTCTGTCCCCGTGGCTATGCCTTGACTGTGAATCTGTCCCCGTGGCAATGCCTTGACTGTGAATCTGTCCCCGTGGCAATGCCTTGACTGTGAGTCTGTCCCCGTGTCCTTGACTGTGAGTCTGTCCCCGTGTCCTTGACTGTGAGTCTGTCCCCGTGTCCTTGACTGTGAGTCTGTCCCCGTGTCCTTGACTGTGAGTCTGTCCCCGTGTCATTGACTGTGAGTCTGTCCCCGTGTCCTTGACTGTGAGTCTGTCCCCGTGTCATTGACTGTGAGTCTGTCCCCGTGTCCTTGACTGTGAGTCTGTCCCCGTGTCCTTGACTGTGAGTCTGTCCCCGTGTCCTTGACTGTGAGTCTGTCCCCGTGTCCTTGACTGTGAGTCTGTCCCCATGTCCTTGACTGTGAGTCTGTCCCCATGTCCTTGACTGTGAGTCTCTCCCCATGTCCTTGACTGTGAGTCTGTCCCCATGTCCTTGACTGTGAGTCTGTCCCCATGTCCTTGACTGTGAGTCTGTCCCCATGTCCTTGACTGTGAGTCTGTCCCCATGTCCTTGACTGTGCCAGACCCACTAGGACGACACCGACCCATGTAAATGAAAGTAGCCAGCCTACAGTTAGGGAGTTTATGAAAACGTCATCTCTCGTTGACAGACTACTTAAACATAACGAAGCATCTGACCAAATTACGCAAGCTTTTAGTTCTGGGTTAACCGATTTCAATGAAAACGTGACCAGACAGATCACATGAAGCCACAAGACTTTTTTTTCCAGTGAACCAATGTCACTCATACAGTTATAGGTGTGATGTGATTAAATGATGCGGTCTTCCGTTCTGCTATTTTCTAGCAAAACAAGAATTTTGCAACCTCTTTTTGATGAGCCAGTCAACCAGAGAGGACTATAGGATTGTAAAGTGCTGATCCTGCATCCATAAGTATCACGTGTTGGCAGGCATTGAAATAGAATCACGACTTTAATTCTAGTTCTGTGTTTTGCACAACTGCTGCGGTAAAATGATGCATCGACTAGGCTAATTCACAATCACATCAGCCTGAGATTGACTAGTCTGAAACTGTGATCACGAGTTTAGTGGCTATATTTGTTCATAACGCATCTATCCCCCAAACACAATAGTAATTCAACCGGTTCACCTGCCTTTCCACACTGCAACAGCAATCTAGTAACCTTTATACACTCCCTTCATCATTCGTTTGATTGAATCCATGGTACAACGTATCAAACCGGTAACACCGTATGGAACAGATTTCTTGAAACGTTCAGAATACACCGTCAGTCACCAACCAATGTGAAAACAAATATCCCTGATCGATATTCACGTAGCATCAGATACTCACCTACTATTCGTCACCCATCAATCAGCATGAGAATGAAAGCACACATTCGCTGATGTTGTTGGTCAGAATAGGTTGAATCCGATGTAAAAGTCAGACTTGAACCTGACTTGTGTTATTGTTGTCTCAGGAGTCGGTCGTCACCAGTTACCACAGCCACAGAGTTATAAACTCCGCCCTTTTCTTAAATGTAGCTTCTTAAAATTAGATTTGAAACCTGACCATAAGCACAATGTTAACCTTATGCTTAACTCTAACCATCAATTAAGACCAAAAAGCTATTTTTTGTTAATATACATATTGACGATTTTTTTATTTTTACACTTTGTAGTTGTGGTAACTAGTGGAAACCAAACCACCCCCGCTGTGTTTCTCTCAATTTCCTGACTTCAGACACCAGAGTATTGTTTAAAATGTTTTGTTTTATTTAACTAGGTAAGTCAGTTAAGAACAAATGGTTATTTACAATGACGGCCTACCCCTGGACGAAGCTGGGCTAATTGTGCGCCGCACCTCTGGCACTCAAAAATCACCGCCGGATGTGATACTGCCTGGACAGCAGAATTCAGAGCAGTCGTCGCAGGTATTCACAATGTATCCACGAGTGTATGGATTAATCGTGCAGTACTCATATTCAACAGTATACGGCAATGTGGGACCGCATATTTTGTTAGCGATGGTTTAGAAAAGTAATACCCGTGTATTGTGAATGAATACTGTACAGCCCTCATTTATTGTGACAGTCAACCTGCAACGTGGATGTTTTGGAGTCTGATAACTCTGAGGAGCACTTGGGTACTGAGCTGACTAAGCCAAGCTAGTCTGGGTGATTCCCTCCACCATCCTCTTCCAAAGGCAAGATAGTAATGCTTGTGAATTGAATCTAAACACGCTAATCAACGCAGAAAAAAAACTCTAAAACAACATGTACAGAAATGCTGTATTGAATGGATCTTCAAAGATGTGTTTTATATGTTTAAATGTATAAGATTTATATTTCACATAACAAAAAGTGAGAACTGAGTCAAGTGGAGCATGACAGGGTGTCATGACTTGTCTGTTAGTGATGTCATATGCAAGTGTGTTCATTTAATGTGTGGCTGTTACGCACGCCTCTATGAAGAGGGAACGCAACACCCTGCTACAACTAAACTCTCTGTGAAGCGAAAAAGGTATGGACTGTAGGTGCGAGTAAAAATGACAACAAGCAGAATGTGGTACCGTTTACAAGGACTTTATTCCTTTACACGGTAATATGGGGAAAAGGGGCTGGACGGAACCAAAGCACAGAAAGTAAATCTCAAAGCCCCCCTCTCCTATCTTACCTGCCTACCCACTACTTACCTAATTTAGCACCACCTGGTGCCCTAACCAAAATACAAGGGGTGGTCCGCCCAGGTCTTACCTAGCGTGCCTAGACAGCGAATATGCTACGGGTATATGTATGCCCGCGGGCCTCTTGCCTAAGCACTCCCAAGGTGCCTTCCCCTTCCCCCCTGGGAACAAATGAAACAGAATATTAAACAATTTCACAAACAAACTAAGAGACAAAGGACATCAAATAAGTTCTATCTGAGCAACAAACTCACAAAACATACCAACTCTCAGCAATGAACTCCCAGCAAAATCAACCTCTAGCAAAATCTCTACAATGACCTCCCAGCAAATCTCTCTAGCAAATCTCTCTAGCAAATCTACCTCCAGCAAAATCCTCTACCAAGTGTGGGAATGGGTAATTGGAGACAGCTGCGTCTTGACGAGGGGGCGGGGTCAGCTCTCCAATTAGCCCTGGAGTCGACCAATCAGCTGCTTGAGGGATTTCAGGAAGCCATTTCCTGAAATAAACACATGCAAATACACAAACTACAACACATAATCTGGGGAACGTAACAGTGGCGTGTCCACAGAGAATGGGCTGTTTTCCAATTAGGTTGAATAAATAATGCCTTATTACCAACTCAGTATTGTAAACACAAATTCAGCACACACAACATTCTATAATAGAATTTTGTTATTTGACGTGTGTTTCTTTTTTGACACCAAAAACCCAAACAGTGTTCCATAGAAATCTACCTGAAAGATGGGAGTATGGGGGGTGATAAGTGACAGAATTAAGCCAAGGCAACCGTACCACTGTGTGGCTGTCGCCTACCATTGAACGCCTTACTACCGCCTGCGTGACGGCTGTGTGTAACGAACACGTCGTCATACCAACGCCTGCGTGACGGCTGTGTGTAACGAACACGTCGTCATACCAACGCCTGCGTGACGGCTGTGTGTAACGAACACGTCGTCATACCAACGCCTGCGTGACGGCTGTGTGTAACGAACAGGTCGTCATACCAACGCCTGCGTGACGGCTGTGTGTAACGAACACGTCGTCATACCAACGCCTGCGTGACGGCTGTGTGTAACGAACACGTCGTCATACCAATGCCTGCGTGACGGCTGTGTGTAACGAACACGTCGTCATACCAACGCCTGCGTGACGGCTGTGTGTAACGAACACGTCGTCATACCAACGCCTGTGTGACGGCTGTGTGTAACGAACAGGTCGTCATACCAACGCCTGGGTGACGGCTGTGTGTAACGAACACGTCGTCATACCAACGCCTGCGTGACGGCTGTGTGTAACTAACACGTCGTCATACCAATGCCTGCGTGACGGCTGTGTGTAACGAACACGTCGTCATACCAATGCCTGCGTGACGGCTGTGTGTAACGAACACGTCGTCATACCAACGCCTGCGTGGCGGCTGTGTGTAACGAACACGTCGTCATACCAACGCCTGCGTGACGGCTGTGTGTAACGAACAGGTCGTCATACCAACGCCTGGGTGACGGCTGTGTGTAACGAACACGACGTCATACCAACGCCTGCGTGACGGCTGTGTGTAACTAACACGTCGTCATACCAACGCCTGCGTGACGGCTGTGTGTAACTAACACGTCGTCATACCAACGCCTGCGTGACGGCTGTGTGTAACGAACACGTCGTCATACCAATGCCTGCGTGACGGCTGTGTGTAACGAACACGTCGTCATACCAACGCCTGCGTGACGGCTGTGTGTAACGAACACGTCGTCATACCAACGCCTGCGTGACGGCTGTGTGTAACAAACAGGTCGTCATACCAACGCCTGGGTGACGGCTGTGTGTAACGAACACGACGTCATACCAACGCCTGTGTGACGGCTGTGTGTAACTAACACGTCGTCATACCAACGCCTGCGTGACGGCTGTGTGTAACTAACACGTCGTCATACCAACGCCTGCGTGACGGCTGTGTGTAACGAACACGTCGTCATACCAACGCCTGGGTGACGGCTGTGTGTAACTAACACGTCGTCATACCAACGCCTGCGTGACGGCTGTGTGTAACTAACACGTCGTCATACCAACGCCTGCGTGACGGCTGTGTGTAACGAACACGTCGTCATACCAACGCCTGCGTGACGGCTGTGTGTAACTAACACGTCGTCATACCAACGCCTGCGTGACGGCTGTGTGTAACGAACACGTCGTCATACCAATGCCTGCGTGACGGCTGTGTGTAACGAACACGTCGTCATACCAACGCCTGCGTGACGGCTGTGTGTAACGAACACGTCGTCATACCAACGCCTGCGTGACGGCTGTGTGTAACAAACAGGTCGTCATACCAACGCCTGGGTGACGGCTGTGTGTAACGAACACGACGTCATACCAACGCCTGTGTGACGGCTGTGTGTAACTAACACGTCGTCATACCAACGCCTGCGTGACGGCTGTGTGTAACTAACACGTCGTCATACCAACGCCTGCGTGACGGCTGTGTGCGTGAAACGAACACGTCGTCATACCAACGCCTGGGTGACGGCTGTGTGTAACTAACACGTCGTCATACCAACGCCTGCGTGACGGCTGTGTGTAACTAACACGTCGTCATACCAACGCCTGCGTGACGGCTGTGTGTAACGAACACGTCGTCATACCAACGCCTGGGTGACGGCTGTGTGTAACGAACACGTCGTCATACCAACGCCTGCGTGTTAATGAAAGGCATAAAGGTGCATAGTTTCTATTTATATGAATTAAATCTCAAACATAAATGTTAGAAACTTACCTTTTTTACCCGTGCAAGCCGACATTCCGAAGTAGCCAACTTGAGGCTTGTGTATTTCCTGTTTTCGCTAATGGGCCTAGAAAAGATTATGTCCAATCTATAGGTAATCTGTCTTTCCCTCAACACCTCACAGCATGGTATGTTATCACACCGTTTTCAGATCTAAATCTTGTTAGGCAATCACAGACTGTGTTGTTACCAGTTCCCAGTATTAGACAACCAATAAGAGCTGTGTCCGTGGTTTTCAGTCGAATAGAGGAGATCATAGGCTTTCGAAGAGATGCTATTCGGGATCCTTGGCAGATGTGCTATTTGGGATCCTTGGGGTGTCCTTACCGCAATCATGTATACATGTAAAATGGGTTGTAGTTTAGGGTTCAGGGTTGTAGTTTAGGGTTCAGGGTTGTAGTTTAGGGTTCAGGGTTGTAGTTTAGGGTTCAGGGTTGTAGTTTAGGGTTCAGGGTTGTAGTTTAGGGTTCAGGGTTGTAGTTTAGGTTCAGGGTTGTAGTTTAGGGTTCAGGGTTGTAGTTTAGGGTTCAGGGTTGTAGTTTAGGGTTCAGGGTTGTAGTTTAGGGTTCAGGGTAAGGTCATCCCAAGGAATCTGGAAAGCAGTGACCGTTCATAGGGTTGTAGTTTAGGGTTCAGGGTTGTAGTTTAGGGTTCAGGGTACGGTCATCCCAAGGAATCTGGAAAGCAGTGACCGTTCATAGGGTTGTAGTTTAGGGTTCAGGGTTGTAGTTTAGGGTTCAGGGTACGGTCATCCCAAGGAATCTGGAAAGCAGTGACCGTTCATAGAGTGAAAGACGGGTATTTGAGAGTTCGGCGGCGATACAGACAATTGTTTTATTACATTTTTTATTTTACAAGCGACGGACGAGATTTTTTTGAGAGTGTCTAGCCCAGACAGTTTCCTTAGAGACGAAGAAAAAATTACCAAGATGTCTTTGATCCGATTGAGGAGTAAGTAGGCAATATTGAAGTAGTGATATGGTTAGGAAATATTTAGGCCTACTATGTTGATGAGGCAAATTTTGTTCATTTGAAAATAATTACTTTTTGTTGATAAGTTGTACGAAAGACTATTGAGAGTAAATATTAGTTTAACATAGGAGAGTTGTAGCTATGCCCACTGGTGATGTGGAGCAGATTATGCTGGGCAATCAATATTTCTTTATTTGACCTTTATTTAACTAGAACACATTTTTATTTACAATGACGGTCTAGGAACAGTGGGTTAACTGGGTTAACTGGTCTAGGAACAGTGGGTTAACTGGTCTAGGAACAGTGGGTTAACTGGTCTAGGAACAGTGGGTTAACTGGTCTAGGAACAGTGGGTTAACTGGTCTAGGAACAGTGGGTTAACTGGTCTAGGAACAGTGGGGTTAACTGGTCTAGGAACAGTGGGTTAACTGGTCTAGGAACAGTGGGTTAACTGGTCTAGGAACAGTGGGTTAACTGGTCTAGGAACAGTGGGTTAACTGGTCTAGGAACAGTGGGTTAACTGCTTTGTTCAGGGGCAGAACAACAGATTTTTACCTTGTCAGCTCGGGGATTCGATCCAGCAACCTTTCAGTTACTGGCCCAACGCTCTAACCACTAGGCTACCTGCCGTCCCTACACTCTAACCATTAGGCTACCTGCCGTCAGGCTACCTGCCGTCCCTAAACCACTAGGCTAGATTTTCTACCTTGTCAGGCTACCTGCCGTCCCAACACTCTAACCACTTCGATCCCAGCTAACACTTAACCACTTACCTGGCCCTACACTCTAACCACTAGGCTAACCTGCCGTCCCTAACCAACCACTAGTCTACCTGCCGTCCCTACACTCTAACCACTAGGCTACCTGCCGCCCCTACACTCTAACCACTAGGCTACCTGCCGTCCCTACACTCTAACCACTAGGCTACCTGCCGTCCCTACACTCTAACCACTAGGCTACCTGCCGTCCCTACACTCTAACCACTAGGCTACCTGCCGTCCCTACACTCTAACCACTAGGCTACCTGCCGTCCCTACACTCTAACCACTAGGCTACCTGCCGTCCCTACCTCTAACCACTAGGCTACCTGCCGTCCCAACACTCTAACCACTAGGCTACCCGCCGTCCCTACACTCTAACCACTAGGCTACCCGCCGTCCCTACACTCTAACCACTAGGCTACCTGCCGTCCCTACACTCTAACCACTAGGCTAACCTGCCGTCCCTACACTCTAACCACTAGTCTACCTGCCGCCCTAACCATTAGGCTACCTGCCGTCCCTACACTCTAACCACTAGGCTACCTGCCGTCCCTACACTCTAACCACTAGGCTACCTGCCGTCCCTACACTCTAACCACTAGGCTACCTGCCGTCCCAACACTAACCACTAGGCTACCCGCCGTCCCTACACTCTAACCACTAGGCTACCCGCCGTCCCTACACTCTAACCACTAGGCTACCTGCCGTCCCTACACTCTAACCACTAGGCTAACCTGCCGTCCCTACACTCTAACCACTAGTCTACCTGCCGTCCCTACACTCTAACCATTAGGCTACCTGCCGTCCCTACACTCTAACCACTAGGCTACCTACCTGCCGTCCCTACACTCTAACCATTAGGCTACCTGCCGTCCCTACACTCTAACAACTATGCCACCTGCTGTCCCTACACTCTAACCACTAGTCTACCTGCCGTCCCTACACTCTAACCACTAGGCTACCTGCCGTCCCTACACTCTAACCACTAGGCTACCTGCCGCCCCTACACTCTAACCACTAGGCTACCTGCCGTCCCTACACTCTAACCACTAGGCTACCCGCCGTCCCTACACTCTAACCACTAGGCTACCTGCCGTCCCTACACTCTAACCACTAGGCTACCTGCCGTCCCTACACTCTAACCACTAGGCCACCGCCCTACCTGCTACCCCAATAACTGAGGAGAAGGAAGTAGCTAGAGAAAGTACACAAGCCAAGTGATAAGTTCCAGCCATCTTCTGTGATTACCTTTAATTAGCATTCTTTGTTTTAGCCAAGGCCAGTGTGCGTCCTTCAGAAATGTCCGTTCATATTTCTTACTATTCATGTGTTGTGGACGCACAACCACGTTGTTACGCTAATTAGCATTTTTTTTACCGCGAGCTAGCAACTGTGAGCTTGCTAACCCTATTGTTTCTGTTATCTAATTTCAGACATTTAGCATTTCAGTGTATAGTATAATGTCCACCAGTGTCTAGTCGTATATGCGCTGTGGTTGTATGGATGTTTACTGTATAGATTTTGTGGGTAGCATTGTTAGCATTGTTAGCAATGAGACTTGTGAATGTACTTTAACTATAGACATTCAAGTTCACACAGTTGTGTGAGGATGACGGTGCTGCTCGGTGGTGCTGTGTAGTTGCACCCCACTGATCATTCCTTAGTGAAGTAACAGCCATGTTGTTAGGTTGTATTGCCCTGTGCAGCAGATAACCAATTGTAGCCATATTATTTCTAGCTGCCATTGAGCAGCTTCCTGCTCTATGTGAATCAGAGTCAATAAACCACCTTAACTGGAAATGTGTGTATTGTTGTGAATTGTTAGATATTACTGTACTGTTGGAGCTAGGAACACAAGCATTTCTCTACACCCGCAATAACATCTACTAAATATATGTATGTAACCAATAAAAATGGATTTGATTTGATGACGTCATAATGGTATCCTAACATAGTGTGGATACAGTAGTAGAATGTTCTACAATGATGACATCATAATGGTATATCCTAATATAGTGTGGATACAGGAGTAGACTGTTCTACAATGATGACATCATAATGGTATCCTAATATAGTGTGGATACAGGAGTAGACTGTTCTACAATGATGACATCATAATGGTATCCTAATATAGTGTGGATACAGGAGTAGACTGTTCTACAATGATGACATCATAATGGTATCCTAATATAGTGTGGATACAGGAGTAGACTGTTCTACAATGATGACATCATAATGGTATCCTAATATAGTGTGGATACAGGAGTAGACTGTTCTACAATGACGACATCATAATGGTATCCTAATATAGTGTGGATACAGGAGTAGACTGTTCTACAATGATGACATCATAATGGTATCCTAATATAGTGTGGATACAGGAGTAGACTGTTCTACAATGATGACATCATAATGGTATCCTAATATAGTGTGGATACAGGAGTAGACTGTTCTACAATGATGACATCATAATGGTATCCTAATATAGTGTGGATACAGGAGTAGCCTGTTCTACAATGATGACATCATAATGGTATCCTAATATAGTGTGGATACAGTATTAGACTGTTCTACAATGATGACATCATAATGGTATCCTAATATAGTGTGGATACAGGAGTAGACTGTTCTACAATATGCTAGTGTTATTTATCTAGTTGATGAATGAAATTGTAAATGTGGCTGGGTACACTCCTTCATTCAATGATTATGGTATTGTACAAGGTTGATACAGGAGTAGCCTAAAGTCTACAATCATACCGTAATTGATTGTGCTATAGCATAATTTCTTTCATTGATGAGGATGGGTAGGCTACTTCAGGCAGTGAATACTGGATGTCTTTCTATCTCTGGGAGGATGTTAATGTGGGGATTTTCAGCTATTGAATGATGGCAAAGTCCAACTCATTTCTAAATCTATCTTTCTTTTAGTCAACAAGTGATGAGCCAGAGCATCCCATCAGCATCACTGCAGCTGTTCTACCCACAACCCACCCTGCTCTCCCTCCACAAACAACCTCTCATCCTCTTCTCCTGTTCAACTCATTTGCCACCACACTGAAAAGGACTTTACATACATACCTCTGTGCCCAATTCAGTGCATCATCATCCATCCAAAGCCTCAGCTGGATGCCTAAAATGTGAGAAATGTATACAAGATGCTACAGTAGTGTGTGTGTGTGTGTGTGTGTGTGTGTGTGTGTGTGTGTGCGGTGGCGGATTTAGTTTAGGCAACATGGGCAGCCGCCCAGCGTGGCATCTTGCCGGTAGCGGCACGGGGCGCCGCACATAATTTTCTTTTTGGAATGGTGACATTTGCGCGTCACGTCAATGATATCATGTCACCGTGTGGGAATGTGGGTCAATTAACCTTGTTGGAGTGGGCGCCCTGATTCTAGTTGGTGAGCTAGGCAGGCTGCTATCTGGGAAGGTCTCCCATTTAGAGGTATGAGAGGGGGAGGGGAGCGGGGGTAGGTTGACCTCAGGTCTCCGCTCTGGAAGCCCGAGGTAGGGGGGCGGGGGAATCTATCAAATAGCGCTCCTCTAACTTTGTACAGTACTAATGCAATTAGTAAAATCAGTCACACTACGAAATGCTACCAAATGAAATGAATAATGTATAACCAGTCTGCACACCACCAGGGTGAATGGGTTTAGTCTTGACTCTTGGTTGACAGTGTTGGGGGATTGGTAATGTATTGATGCTCGAGTGCCAAATCAACATTTGTCTTTGTTACTTCTTTTTGATATTTAGGAGTCTTATTTTGTATATATTTTATATTTATATGATTTTAAATGTTATGATTATTTATTTGTGTTTTTTTTGTGGGGGGTTCACCCAGGAGCCATACCAGCTAGAACCACCACTGTGTTAATATGTGTGTGTGTGTGTGTGTGTGTGCGTGTGTGTGTGTGTGTGCGTGTTAATATGTGTGTGCGTGCGTGTGTGTGTGTGCGTGTTAATATGTGTGTGTGTGTGTGTGCGTGTTAATATGTGTGTGTGTGCGTGTGTGTGTGTGCGTGTTAATATGTGTGTGTGTGTGTGTGCGTGTGTGTGTGTGTGTGTGTGTGTGTGCGTGTTAATATGTGTGTGTGTGTGTGCGTGTTAATATGTGTGTGTGTGTGTGTGTGTGTGTGTGTGTGTGTGTGTGTGTGTGTGCGTGTGTGTGCATGCGTGTGTGGAGTTCCAAGAAAAAACATGATAAGATGTAAAAAAGGAGATGGTGATGAGAGTGAGATCATACACTATGAAAATAAAGACCCCTTGGGATCTAAAATGAGTGTCTCATTTCAGTCCGTTTTGAGGATACCCACTGGTGGTGGTTCTTGGAACATCGCGATTTCAGTCTGAGGAGAGGTTCACGAAAACCTTCATCGGTGGTGGTGCTATGTTGCGCGTTATCTTGAACACCAGGCAGATGTTCGAGTACAGAATGAAAATGGTGTAAATTTAACAGGCTAAACTTGTTGATTACACTCGTTGAGAAAAGGGGTTCCAACAGGGTTCTTTGGCCGTTACCAAAGGAGAACCCTTTTTTTGATTCCATGTATTTATTTATATATTCTTAATTCCATTCCTTTACATATATTTGCGTGAATAAGGTAATTTGTTGTGAAATTGTTAAAGATGACTTGTTAGATATTACTGCTCGGTCGGAACTAGAAGCACGTGCATTTCGCTACACCAGCAATAACATCGGATAAACAACTGGATGTGACAAATACAATTTGATTTGATTTGTTGATACCCTCTGTGGAATGGAGGCCCAAAAGGGTCCTACCTAGGCACAGAAGGGGTTCTACCTGGAACCAAGGCAGAACCTAGAAGGAGTTCTACATGGAACCAAGGTAGAACCTAGAAGGTGTTCTACTTGGAACCAGGGTAGAACCTAGAAGGAGTTCTACTTGGAACCAAGACGGTTCTCCAATGGGGACAACGGATGAATCCTTTTAGGTTGTAGATAGCATCTGTTTATCAGAGTGTAGGCCTATATTGCGGAGGTGGCTCCGTGGTCTTCTGTAAAAAAGAAAAAAGAAATAAAAATAAAATGAATTGGTGGCGGCGGGGCGTTGAGATAATCAGAAAGACTATGAAACATCCCCACTTTTAACACACGTTTGCAAGCAGGCAACGGGACCTACAATGTGCTGAGGCAGAACAAAAGGACATGTTCACATGTAAACTAAAGATAACTTGCCAAGTTATTGTCACGTTCTGACCTTTATTTTCCTTTGTTTTGTCTTTATTTAGTATGGTCAGGGCGTGAGTTGGGGTGGGCAGTCTATGCTTTGTGTTTCTATGTTTAGGTTTCTGCTTCGGCCTAGTATGGTTCTCATTCAGAGGCAGGTGTCGTTAGTTGTCTCTGATTGAGAATCATATTTAGGTAGCCTGGGTTTCACTGTTTGTTTGTGGGTGTTTGTTTCCTGTGTCAGTGTTTGTGCCACACGGGACTGTTTCTGTTCGTTTATATTCACTTTATTGTTTTTGTATTTCATAGTGTTCAGTCTTTTCTATTAGAACATGGACACTTACCACGCTGCGTTTTGGTCCGATCCTTGATACACCTCTTCAGACGAAGAGGAGGAAATCTGCCGTTACAGAAACACCCACCAACAGAGGACCAAGCGGCGTGGTAACGGGCAGCAGGAGCAGCAGCAGCGGCCAGCATCACAAGACTCCTGGACATGGGAGGAGATTCTAGACGGCAAGGGACCCTGGGCACAGCCGGGTGAATATCGCTGCCCCAAAGCAGAGCTGGAGGCAGCGAAAGCAGAGAGGCGGCATTATGAGGAGCTAGCACGGCAGAGCGGCTGGAAGTCCGAGAGGCAGCCCCAAAAATGTATTAGGGGGAGGCACACGGGGAGTGTGGCGAAGCCAACCTACGCCAACTTCCCATGCTTACCGGAGAGCGAGAGGGACCGGGCAGGCACCATGTTATGCTGTGGAGCACACGGTGTCCCCGGTGCGGGTGCATAGCCCGGTGCGGTACATTCCAGCTCCTCGTATCGGCCGGGCTAGAGTGGGCATCAAGCCAGGTGCCATGAGTCTCCTTGTGCCGGCGTACATGGCACCAGCCTTACGCATGGTGTCCCCGGTTCGCCAGCACAGCCCAGTGTGGCCTATTCCACCTCGCCGCACTGGTCGGGCTACGGGGAGCACCCAACCAGGTAAGGTTGGGCAGGCTCGGTGCTCAAGAGCTCCAGTGCGCCTGCACGGTCCGGTCTATCCGGTGCCACCTCCACGCACCAGCCCTCCGGTGGCAGCCCCCCGCACCAGGCTGTCTCTCCGTCTGCTCCCTACAGGTGCTCCCGCCTGTCCAGCGCTGCCAGGGCCTTCCTCCTCTCCAGCGCTGCCAGAGCCTTCCTCCTCTCCAGCACCGCCAGAGTCTCCCGTCTGTCCTGAGCCGCCAGAGTATCCCGTCTGTCCTGAGCCTCCAGAGTTTCCCGTCTGTCCTGAGCCACCAGAGTGTCCCGTCTGTCCTGAGCCGCCAGAGCCGCCAGTCTGTCCTGAGCCACCAGTCAGCCAGGAGCTGCCAGAGCCGTCAGTCAGCCAGGAGCTGCCAGAGCCGTCAGTCAGCCAGGAGCTGCCAGAGCCGCCAGCCAGGGAACTCTGGGGGAAAAAACCTAGGTCAAATTATGACATCAGTGATTTTCAGGTCAGAGAAAGATGCTCGAGTTTCTGAATTGGAATTCCGAGTTGGATGACCGTTTCTAACCTATTTTTCCAAGTCTGAGCTCGTTTCGTTCCGAGTTCAACAGTTGTCTTCAACGCATTGAAGTTGGAAGTCAGAGATTTCCGAGTTGTTTTGAATGCACCACTAGAGACCTAGGTTACCTCCAACAAAGAAGCTCTTGTGTCCATATCGATGTGAGAAATAGGCATATCAACACAGTAATGGTGGCTAGCTGCAAATCAGCCTAACTAGCCTAATATTTTTTTTGTATTGAGGTGATAGGCCTATTTTAGCTAAATCGACTAATTAAATTGATTAGATTACTCTGGCAATGGAAAATATTTTTGACAAAATCAAAAAGAAGTCGTTTGTTTTCTTTCTTTCTGATAAAACGTACAAACTGATACGTGACGACATCTACATCTACATCTACATCTACATTTACATCTACATCTACATCTACATCTACATGACGTGTACGTGTCACTTGACATGAACGCGTCAGCAGTTTGATGCCTTAGAACAAAACTTGTCTCCATTGACAGTCCATGTTAATTCATGGTGGTATTTTATGGCGCTAGGAAGACGTTAGGTGACTTGAGGGTAGGTATCAGTAGCTTAAAAATAATTAATTCTGGCACTTATCACCCCCCATAATGGAGAGAGTGGAACCAGAAATTCCACCTTTATATCATCACCAATGGCATCTCAGAAAAATCTGAAAAAGTTAAATGTGCCACATTCCTGCACGTAGCCGAAGATTATGCAATCAAGGTATTCACTACTTTTGATTTTGACGATGTTGATGATTTGGATGAGTTAAAATAGCTTTTCCAGAACATACTGTGAGCCAAGAAAAAATCTGACGTAACTGAGACATATCTTTTGTTATGAGTAGAAGGACAAAGAGTCACCTGATGCTTATGTGACAGATCTAAGTCATTTACCGATTCACTGACATGGGACAGACGTGTGGAGAAACGGGACAGACGTGTTTGGAGACACGTGACGGACGTGTGTGGAGACACGGGACAGACGTGTGTTTGGAGACATGGGACAGATGTGTGTTTGGAGACACGGGACAGGCGTGTTTGGAGACACGGGACAGACGTGTGTTTGGAGACACGGGACAGACGTGTGTTTGGAGACACGGGACAGACGTGTGTTTGGAGACACGGGACAGGCGTGTTTGGAGACACGGGACTGTTGTGTGTTTGGAGACACGGTATAGATGTGTGTTTGGAGACATGGGACAGACGTGTGGAGACACGGGACAGGCGTGTTTGGAGACATGGGACAGACGTGTGTTTGGAGACACGGGACAGACATGTGGAGACACGGGACAGACGTGTTTGGAGACACGGGACAGGCGTGTTTGGAGACACGGGACAGACGTGTGGAGAAACGGGACAGACATGTTTGGAGACACAGGACGGACGTGTGTGGAGACACGGGACAGACGTGTGTTTGGAGACACGGGACAGACGTGTGTTTGGAGACACGGGACAGACGTGTGTTTGGAGACACGGGACAGGCGTGTTTGGAGACACGGGACTGTTGTGTGTTTGGAGACACGGTATAGATGTGTGTTTGGAGACATGGGACAGACGTGTGGAGACACGGGACAGGCGTGTTTGGAGACATGGGACAGACGTGTGTTTGGAGACACGGGACAGACATGTGGAGACACGGGACAGACGTGTTTGGAGACACGGGACAGGCGTGTTTGGAGACACGGGACAGACGTGTGTGGAGACATGGGACAGACGTGTTTGGAGACACGGGATAGACGTGTGGAGAAACGGGACAGACGTGTTTGGAGACACGGGACGGACGTGTGTTTGGAGACATGGTACAGACGTGTGTTTGGAGACACGGGACAGACATGTGGAGACACGGGACAGACGTGTTTGGAGACACGGAGAGAGACAGAGACAGACAGAGAGACAGAGAGACAGAGAGACAGAGACAGAGACAGAGACAGAGAGACAGAGACAGAGAGAGAGACAGAGAGAGAGAGACAGAGACAGAGACAGAGACAGAGACAGAGAGAGAGGGACAGACTGAGAGACAGAGAGACAGAGAGTCAGAGACAGAGACAGAGAGACAGAGACAGAGACAGAGACAGACAGAGAGAAAGAGACAGAGACAGAGACAGAGAGACAGAGAGACAGAGAGACAGAGAGACAGAGAGACAGAGAGACAGAGACAGACAGAGACAGAGACAGAGACAGAGACAGAGACAGAGAGAGAGACAGAGACAGAGACAGAGACAGAGACAGAGAGACAGAGACAGAGACAGAGACAGAGACAGAGACAGAGACAGAGACAGAGAGACAGAGACAGAGAGACAGAGACAGAGACAGAGAGACAGAGACAGAGAGAGAGAGACAGAGACAGAGACAGAGAGACAGAGAGAGAGAGAGAGACAGACAGACAGAGAGACAGAGACAGATACAGAGACAGACAGAGACAGAGACAGAGACAGACAGAGACAGAGACAGCGAGACAGAGACAGAGACAGAGAGACAGAGACAGAGACAGAGACAGTACACAGCTTGTAAAAAAAAAAGAAGTAGCAGGGAGAATCCTCACGTTGTGGGTACAAATATGAACCACAAAAATGTCCAGCATTCAATAAGATATACAAAGTTACAGAAAAAATGATTACGCCAAAATTCACAGCGTTGACAGGCAGATTACAGCAGGACAGCGTGTAGCTCAGCTAGTGACAGGCAATGAGACAAATACTGAGAAAGAGCACTGGACAGAAACAATCACAAAACTTTCTGTTAAAGGTGGATTACGGGAGCCAAATATTTCGGGAGACTTGAAAAAGGCTGAAAGTGAAAATGAATGGTGATTCCATGCAAAAATCCAACTGCAAGCTTGTGCCATATTCTGGCCACCAGATGGAGCCAAAAGGCAAGAAAACGCTCAAATGTCAAATTCAGAGAAAGTGGTTTGAACTGGAATTTCAAGTGATAGAACAAGATATCCCTGTAAATACTTTGAATATCAGTTTGTCTGCAAATGAGTTTAATTCAGAGAATATTCAAGCTTGAACAAAAGCACGGAGACGGACATTTTGAGTGAATATGAACATTCTGACCTTAGTTCCTTTGTTTTGTCTTTGTGTTAGGTTGGTCAGGGCGTGAGTTGGGGTGGGCAGTCTATGTTTGTTTTTCTATGTTGGTTTTTGTGTTCGGCCTGGTATGGTTCTCAATCAGAGGCAGGTGTCGTTAGTTGTCTCTGATTGAGAATCATACTTAGGTAGCCTTTTTCCACCTGGGTTTGGTGGGTGTTTGTTTCCAGTCTTTGTGTGTCGACACCAGACAGAACTGTTCCGGTTGTTTCCAGTCTTTGTGTGTCTGCACCAGACAGAACTGTTCCGGTTGTTTCCAGTCTTTGTGTGTCGACACCAGACAGAACTGTTCCGGTTGTTTCCAGTCTTTGTGTGTCTGCACCAGACAGAACTGTTCCGGTTGTTTCCAGTCTTTGTGTGTCGACACCAGACAGAACTGTTCCGGTTGTTTCCAGTCTTTGTGTGTCTGCACCAGACAGAACTGTTCCGGTTGTTTCCAGTCAAAAGGAACTGAACCGCAATGAAAAAATGTGGATGTTGTCGTCAGGTAGACTGAGCCTACCGAATGGGTAAAAGAAACCTTGGCGACAATCGTGAAACCAAACAAAATACAAATGGAACCACCGGATCCAAACAAAGACATTAAAGAGAAAACATGATCCTTTATGTTTCGTTAAAGAGGTAGATACTGAAATGCACCAAGGTATTTTCAGTTGTTGATACAAACCAAGGATTCTGTCAAATCCAACTGGACGAAGAGAGCTCCCGATCTCTGCACGTTCAATACGCCGTTTGGGAGTTATTCATTCAAGAGACTGCCGTTCGGGAATCGCGTCCCACTCCAGAGGTGTTCCAGAGGTCCCTCGACACAGCATCTGGAAGGTGCCGGAAGGTGTCGTAAACATCGTGGTTGACATTCTTGTCTGAGGTGATGACACAGAGCAGCACGCCCGGAGACTGAGACAGCTACTAGACAGACTGAGAAGCATCAACTTGAAACTGAATAAGGACAAGTGTAAAATCAGAATGACAGAAAATCCGCTACATTGGTCGTGTGTTAAAGCGAGGAAAGCCTGAAACCAGACTCTCAAAAGGTCAGAGCAAAAAAAATAGAAATGCGAGAGCCAGAGGACAAAGCAGAGGTTCATGGGAATGTTGCAGTATCTCACAAAGTTCACCCCAAATCTCTCAGATGTCAGCGCACCACTGACACAACTGCTGGAAGGAGACTTTCAGTTGGCACTTGGGAGTCTTCGCAGGAAATAAAGCTTCAAAAGCTTGAAAACACTCGTCAGCAAATGTGTTAAAGTACAATGATGTGATAAAAAAACAAAACTGTGACACTATCTTGTAGATGCAAGCTCAGAAGGCTTGGGAGCTGTGATCCTACAAGATGGTCAGCCAATCGCGTACGGGTCAGGATCCCTCACAGACTGTCGAAAGAGATACGCTGAAACTGAAAAAGACCTATTGGTGATTGTGTTTGGCTGTGAGAAGTTTCATCAGTACCTGTATGGAAACCTAGATCCAGGTGGAGTCGGACCACAAGCCCTTGGAAACAATCGTCAAGAAGTCGCTCCAGAAGGCACAGACGTACGGTCTACATGTGACAATACAAACCAGGAAGGGAGATGCACATCGCTGATGCACTGAGCCGAGCATACCTGATGAGGAAAGGAGCTGAGTGTAGAGGGAAGGAGCTGAGTGTAGAGGAAAGGAGTGTGGTGAGGAAAGGAGCTGAGTGTGGAGGAAAGGAGCTGAGTGTAGAGGAAAGGAGCTGAGTGTAGAGGAAAGGAGCTGAGTGTAGAGGAAAGGAGCTGAGTGTAGAGGAAAGGAGTGTGGTGAGGAAAGGAGCTGAGTGTGGAGGAAAGGAGCTGAGTGTAGAGGAAAGGAGCTGAGTGTAGAGGAAAGGAGTGTGGTGAGGAAAGGAGCTGAGTGTGGAGGAAAGGAGCTGAGTGTAGAGGGAAGGAGCTGAGTGTAGAGGAAAGGAGCTGAGTGTAGAGGAAAGGAGCTGAGTGTAGAGGAAAGGAGCTGAGTGTAGAGGAAAGGAGCTGAATGTAGAGGAAAGGAGATGAGTGTAGAGGAAAGGAGCTGAGTGTGGAGTGAAGCAGTGTGGTGAGGAAAGGAGCTGAGTGTGGAGTGAAGCAGTGTGGTGAGGAAAGGAGCTGAGTGTAGAGGAAAGGAGCTGAGTGTGGAGGAAAGGAGCTGAGTGTGGAGGGAAGGAGCTGAGTGTAGAGGGAAGGAGCTGAGTGTAGAGTGAAGCAGTGTGGTGAGGAAAGGAGCTGAGTGTAGAGGAAAGGAGCTGAGTGTGGAGGAAAGGAGCTGAGTGTAGAGGGAAGGAGCTGAGTGTAGAGTGAAGCAGTGTGGTGAGGAAAGGAGCTGAGTGTAGAGGAAAGGAGCTGAGTGTAGAGGGAAGCAGTGTGGTGAGGAAAGGAGCTGAGTGTGGAGGAAAGGAGTGTGGTGAGGAAAGGAGCTGAGTGTAGAGGAAAGGAGTGTGGTGAGGAAAGGAGCTGAGTGTAGAGGAAAGGAGTGTGGTGAGGAAAGGAGCTGAGTGTAGAGGGAAGGAGCTGAGTGTAGAGGAAAGGAGCTGAGTGTAGAGGAAAGGAGCTGAGTGTAGAGGAAAGGAGCTGAGTGTAGAGGAAAGGAGTGTGGTGAGGAAAGGAGCTGAGTGTGGAGGAAAGGAGTGTGGTGAGGAAAGGAGCTGAGTGTAGAGGAAAGGAGTGTGGTGAGGAAAGGAGCTGAGTGTAGAGGGAAGGAGCTGAGTGTAGAGGAAAGGAGCTGAGTGTGGAGTGAAGCAGTGTGGTGAGGAAAGGAGCTGAGTGTGGAGGAAAGGAGCTGAGTGTAGAGTGAAGCAGTGTGGTGAGGAAAGGAGCTGAGTGTAGAGGAAAGGAGCTGAGTGTAGAGGAAAGGAGCTGAGTGTAGAGGGAAGGAGCTGAGTGTAGAGGAAAGGAGCTGAGTGTAGAGGAAAGGAGCTGAGTGTAGAGGAAAGGAGCTGAGTGTAGAGGAAAGGAGCTGAGTGTAGAGGAAAGGAGCTGAGTGTAGAGGAAAGGAGCTGAGTGTAGAGGGAAGGAGCTGAGTGTAGAGGAAAGGAGCTGAGTGTAGAGGAAAGGAGCTGAGTGTAGAGGAAAGGAGCTGAGTGTAGAGGAAAGGAGCTGAGTGTAGAGGAAAGGAGCTGAGTGTAGAGGAAAGGAGCTGAGTGTAGAGGGAAGCAGTGTGGTGAGGAAAGGAGCTGAGTGTAGAGGAAAGGAGCTGAGTGTAGAGGGAAGCAGTGTGGTGAGGAGGAAAGGAGCTGAGTGTGGAGGAAAGGAGCTGAGTGTAGAGGGAAGCAGTGTGGTGAGGAAAGGAGCTGAGTGTGGAGGAAAGGAGCTGAGTGTAGAGTGAAGCAGTGTGGTGAGGAAAGGAGCTGAGTGTGGAGGAAAGGAGCTGAGTGTAGAGTGAAGCAGTGTGGTGAGGAAAGGAGCTGAGTGTGGAGGAAAGGAGCTGAGTGTAGAGGAAAGGAGCTGAGTGTAGAGGAAAGGAGCTGAGTGTAGAGGGAAGCAGTGTGGTGAGGAAAGGAGCTGAGTGTAGAGGAAAGGAGCTGAGTGTAGAGGGAAGCAGTGTGGTGAGGAAAGGAGCTGAGTGTAGAGGGAAGCAGTGTGGTGAGGAAAGGAGCTGAGTGTGGAGGAAAGGAGCTGAGTGTAGAGTGAAGCAGTGTGGTGAGGAAAGGAGCTGAGTGTGGAGGAAAGGAGCTGAGTGTAGAGTGAAGCAGTGTGGTGAGGAAAGGAGCTGAGTGTGGAGGAAAGGAGCTGAGTGTAGATTGAAGCAGTGTGGTGAGGAAAGGACCTGAGTGTAGAGTGAAGCCATGTGTTGAGGAAGATTGCCTTCAAGTACAAAAAACCCCAATATACTCTGGTAGCTCAGAAATTGAATCTCAGGAGAGTGAGAATGAATTACCTGTGGTGCCGTGAAGACCGCTGTGTTCAGGCTTTGTCCCAATGATGGCAAAGATGATTCTGGCCCAGCGGAAGTGAGATTTGTGGAGCGAATGGATCTTTATTTATTCTGCCTAATCAATATGTGGTGTCAGATTGGGTGGAGAAGTGATTGGTTTCTGGTGAATCGGTGAAAGTAACTCCAAGTGGACTCTAAGACTTCCGGCGCCGACAGAGATGGCCGCCTCGCTTCGCGTTCCTAGGAAACTATGCAGTTTTTTGTTTTTTTACGTGTTATTTCTTACACTAGTACCCCAGGTCATCTTAGGTTTCATTACATACAGCCGAGAAGAACTACTGAATATAAGATCAGCGTCAACTCACCATCAGTACGACCAAGAATATGTTTTTCGCGATGCGGATCCTGTGTTCTGCCTTACAACCAGTGTAACGGAGCGGATTACATGCAGCGACCAAAAAAACGACTCAGAAAAAGAGGGAAACGAAGCGGTCTTCTGGTCAGACTCCTGAGACGGGCACATCGTGTACCACTCCCTAGCATTCTTCTTGCCAATGTCCAGTCTCTTGACAACAAGGTTGATGAAATCCGAGCAAGGGCAGCATTCCAGAGGACATCAGAGACTGTAACGTTCTCTGCTTCACGGAAACATGGCTAACTGGAGAGACGCAATCCGAAGCGGTGCAGCCAGCGGGTTTCTCCACGCATCGCGCCGACAGAAACGAACATCTTTCTGGTAAGAAGAGGGGCGGGGGCGTATGCCTTATGGCCAACGCGACATGGTGTGATGAAAGAAACATACAGGAACTCAAATCCTTCTGTTCACCTGATTTAGAATTCCTCACAATCAAATGTAGACCGCATTATCTACCAAGAGAATTCTCTTCGATTATAATCACAGCCGTATATATCCCCCAAGCAGACACATCGATGGCTCTGAACGAACTTTATTTAACTCTCTGCAAACTGGAAACGATTTATCCGGAGGCTGCATTCATTGTAGCTGGGGATTTTAACAAGGCTAATCTGAAAACAAGACTCCCTAAATTTTATCAGCATATCGATTGCGCAACCAGGGGTGGAAAGACCCTGGATCATTGTTACTCTAACTTCCGCGACGCATATAAGGCCCTGCCCCGCCCCCTTTCGGAAAAGCTGACCACGACTCCATTTTGTTGATCCCTGCCTACAGACAGAAACTAAAACAAGAAGCTCCCACGCTGAGGTCTGTCCAACGCTGGTCCGACCAAGCTGACTCCACACTCCAAGACTGCTTCCATCACGTGGACTGGGAGATGTTTCGTATTGCGTCAGACAACAACATTGACGAATACGCTGATTCGGTGTGCGAGTTCATTAGAACGTGCATTGAAGATGTCGTTCCCATAGCAACGATTAAAACATTCCCTAACCAGAAACCGTGGATTGATGGCAGCATTCGTGTGAAACTGAAGGCGCGAACCACTGCTTTTGATCAGGGCAAGGTGTCTGGTAACATGACCGAATACAAACAGTGCAGCTATTCCCTCCGCAAGGCTATCAAACAAGCTAAGCGCCAGTACAGAGACAAAGTAGAATCTCAATTCAACGGCTCAGACACAAGAGGCATGTGGCAGGGTCTACAGTCAATCACGGACTACAGGAAGAAACCCAGCCCAGTCACGGACCAGGATGTCTTGCTCCCAGGCAGACTAAATAACTTTTTGCCCGCTTTGAGGACAATACAGTGCCACTGACACGGCCTGCAACGAAAACATGCGGTCTCTCCTTCACTGCAGCCGAAGTGAGTAAGACATTTAGACGTGTTAACCCTCGCAAGGCTGCAGGCCCAGACGGCATCCCCAGCCGCGCCCTCAGAGCATGCGCAGACCAGCTGGCCGGTGTGTTTACGGACATATTCAATCAATCCCTATACCAGTCTGCTGTTCCCACATGCTTCAAGAGGGCCACCATTGTTCCTGTTCCCAAGAAAGCTAAGGTAACTGAGCTAAACGACTACCGCCCGTAGCACTCACATCCGTCATCATGAAGTGCTTTGAGAGACTAGTCAAGGACCATATTACCTCCACCCTACCTGACACCCTTGACCCACTCCAATTTGCTTACCGCCCAAATAGGTCCACAGACGATGCAATCTCAACCACACTGCACACTGCCCTAACCCATCTGGAAAAGAGGAATACCTATGTGAGAATGCTGTTCATCGACTACAGCTCGGCATTCAACACCATAGTACCCTCCAAGCTCGTCATCAAGCTCGAGACCCAGGGTCTCGACCCCGCCCTGTGCAACTGGGTACTGGACTTCCTGACGGGCCGCCCCAGGTGGTGAGGGTAGGCAACAACATCTCCTCCCCGCTGATCCTCAACACTGGGGCCCCACAAGGGTGCGTTCTGAGCCCTCTCCTGTACTCCCTGTTCACCCACGACTGCGTGGCCATGCACGCCTCCAACTCAATCATCAAGTTTGCGGACGACACAACAGTGGTAGGCTTGATTACCAATAACGACGAGACGGCCTACAGGGAGGATGTGAGGGCCCTCGGAGTGTGGTGTCAGGAAAATAACCTCACACTCAACGTCAACAAAACTAAGGAGATGATTGTGGACTTCAGGAAACAGCAGAGGGAACACCCCCATCCACATCGATGGAACAGTAGTGGAGAGGGTAGCAAGTTTTAAGTTCCTCGGCATACACATCACAGACAAACTGAATTGGTCCACTCACACAGACAGCATCGTGAGGAAGGCGCAGCAGCGCCTCTTCAACCTCAGGAGGCTGAAGAAATTCGGCTTGTCACCAAAAGCACTCACAAACTTCTACAGATGCACAATCGAGAGCATCCTGGTGGGCTGTATCACCGCCTGGTATGGCAACTGCACCGCCCTCAACCGTAAGGCTCTCCAGAGGGTAGTGAGGTCTGCACAACGCATCACCGGGGGCAAACTACCTGCCCTCCAGGACACCTACACCACCCGATGCTACAGGAAGGCCATAAAGATCATCAAGGACATCAACCACCCGAGCCACTGCCTCTTCACCCCGCTGTCATCCAGAAGGCGAGGTCAGTACAGGTGCATCAAAGCTGGGACCGAGAGACAGAAAAACAGCTTCTATCTCAAGGCCATCAGACTGTTAAACAGCCACCACTAACATTGAGTGGCTACTGCCAACACACTGTCAATGACACTGACTCTACTCCAGCCACTTTAATCATGGGAATTGATGGGAAATTATATAAATATATCACTAGCGACTTTAAACAATGCTACCTTATATAATGTTACTTACCCTACATTATTCATCTCATATGCATACGTAGATACTGTACTCTATATCATCGACTGCATCCTTATGTAATACATGTATCACTAGCCACTTTAACTACGCCACTTGGTTTACATACTCATCTCATATGTATATACTGTACTCGATATCATCTACTGTATCTTGCCTATGCTGCTCTGTACCATCACTCATTCATATATCCTTATGTACATATTCTTTATCCCCTTACACTGTGTATAAGACAGTAGTTTTTTTGGAATTGTTAGTTAGATTACTTGCTCGTTATTACTGCATTGTCGGAACTAGAAGCACAAGCATTTCGCTACACTCGCATTAACATCTGCTAACCATGTGTATGTGACAAATACAATTTGATTTGATTTGATTTGATTTGAAGAGGCAGTCATGAAATTTAGTCCGGCCTAACTATTGTCATGATAAAACACTGCCAGCCTCATGGTAATTGGCCGTTAAGTAACTTTAACATGTTTGGCAAATCCAGACCTCCACGTATAAAAGCGTATATAATAAATACATTTAATATACGCCATCGCAATAAATTGTTTATTTAATTTTAGCAGATATAAAAGAAACATCATGACATGAAGAACATTTATTTAGGAAGAACAGCATATGAGTTGACCTGTAGTAGACCTGGCTATTCACCATGTTATAGTCTATAGTAGACCTCTACATCATGTTATAGTCTGTAGTAGACCTGGCTATACACCATGTTATAGTCTGTAGTAGACCTGGCTATACACCATGTTATAGTCTATAGTAGACCTGGCTATACACCATGTTATAGTCTGTAGTAGACCTCTACACCATGTTATAGTCTATAGTAGACCTGGCTATACACCATGTTATAGTCTATAGTAGACCTCTACACCATGTTATAGTCTGTAGTAGACCTCTACACCATGTTATAGTCTGTAGTAGACCTGGCTATACACCATGTTATAGTCTATAGTAGACCTGGCTATACACCATGTTATAGTCTATAGTAGACCTCTACACCATGTTATAGTCTGTAGTAGACCTCTACACCATGTTATAGTCTATAGTAGACCTGGCTATACACCATGTTATAGTCTATAGTAGACCTCTACACCATGTTATAGTCTGTAGTAGACCTGGCTATACACCATGTTATAGTCTATAGTAGACCTGGCTATACACCATGTTATAGTCTATAGTAGACCTGGCTATACACCATGTTATAGTCTGTAGTAGACCTCTACACCATGTTATAGTCTATAGTAGACCTGGCTATACACCATGTTATAGTCTGTAGTAGACCTGGCTATACACCATGTTGTAGTCTATAGTAGACCTCTACACCATGTTATAGTCTATAGTAGACCTGGCTATTCACCATGTTATAGTCTGTAGTAGACCTCTACACCATGTTATAGTCTGTAGTAGACCTCTACACCATGTTATAGTCTGTAGTAGACCTGGCTATTCACCATGTTATAGTCTGTAGTAGACCTCTACACCATGTTATAGTCTGTAGTAGACCTCGCTATACACCATGTTATAGTCTATAGTAGACCTGGCTATACACCATGTTATAGTCTATAGTAGACCTGGCTATTCACCATGTTATAGTCTATAGTAGACCTGGCTATACACCATGTTATAGTCTGTAGTAGACCTGGCTATACACCATGTTATAGTCTATAGTAGACCTGGCTATACACCATGTTATAGTCTATAGTAGACCTCTACACCATGTTATAGTCTATAGTAGACCTCTACACCATGTTATAGTCTGTAGTAGACCTCTACACCATGTTATAGTCTATAGTAGACCTGGCTATACACCATGTTATAGTCTATAGTAGACCTCTACACTATGTTATAGTCTATAGTAGACCTCTACACCATGTTATAGTCTATAGTAGACCTCTACACCATGTTATAGTCTATAGTAGACCTCTACACTATGTTATAGTCTATAGTAGACCTCTACACCATGTTATAGTCTATAGTAGACCTTTACACCATGTTATAGTCTATAGTAGACCTCTACACCATGTTATAGTCTATAGTAGACCTCTACACCATGTTATAGTCTGTAGTAGACCTGGCTATACACCATGTTATAGTCTATAGTAGACCTGGCTATACACCATGTTATAGTCTATAGTAGACCTCTACACCATGTTATAGTCTATAGTAGACCTGGCTATACACCATGTTATAGTCTATAGTAGACCTGGCTATACACCATGTTATAGTCTGTAGTAGACCTCTACACCATGTTATAGTCTATAGTAGACCTGGCTATACACCATGTTATAGTCTATAGTAGACCTCTACACCATGTTATAGTCTGTAGTAGACCTCTACACCATGTTATAGTCTATAGTAGACCTGGCTATACACCATGTTATAGTCTGTAGTAGACCTCTACACCATGTTATAGTCTATAGTAGACCTCTACACCATGTTATAGTCTATAGTAGACCTCTACACCATGTTATAGTCTATAGTAGACCTGGCTATACACCATGTTATAGTCTATAGTAGACCTGGCTATACACCATGTTATAGTCTATAGTAGACCTCTACACCATGTTATAGTCTATAGTAGACCTGGCTATACACCATGTTATAGTCTATAGTAGACCTGTACACCATGTTATAGTCTATAGTAGACCTCGCTATACACCATGTTATAGTCTATAGTAGACCTCTACACCATGTTATAATCTATAGTAGACAACAGTAGTAGACAACAGCCACCCACGAAGCATCGTTACCCATGGGTAACGATGCTTTGTGGGTGACAGTTGGAGGTGTGTGCAGAGTGTCCCTGGTTCGAGCCCGGGTCGGGGCGAGGGGACGGACAAAAGTTATTCTGTTACATTGATGCTGTTGACCCGGATGGTTCCTGCAGAAAAGGACGAGTCAATGTGGAGGCTATATACAGGGGTACCGGTTTAGAGTTAATGTGGAGGATATATACAGGGGTACCGGTAAAGAGTCAATGTGGAGGTTATATACAGGGGTACCGGTTTAGAGTTAATGTGGAGGCTATATACAGGGGGTACCGGTACAGAGTCAATGTGGAGGCTATATACAGGGGTACCGGTACAGAGTCAATGTGGAGACTATATACAGGGTGTTACGGTACAGAGTCAATGTGGAGGTTATATACAGGGGGTACCGGTACAGAGTCAACGTGGAGGCTATATACAGGGTGTACCGGTACAGAGTCAATGTGGAGACTATATACAGGGTGTTACGGTACAGAGTCAATGTGGAGGTTATATACAGGGGGTACCGGTACAGAGTCAACGTGGAGGCTATATACAGGGTGTACCGGTACAGAGTCAATGTGGAGGCTATATACAGGGTGTACCGGTACAGAGTCAATGTGGAGACTATATACAGGGTGTTACGGTACAGAGTCAATGTGGAGGTTATATACAGGGGGTACCGGTACAGAGTCAATGTGGAGACTATATACAGGGTGTTACGGTACAGAGTCAATGTGGAGGTTATATACAGGGGTACCGGTACAGAGTCAACGTGGAGGCTATATACAGGGGGTACCGGTACAGAGTCAACGTGGAGGCTATATACAGAGGGTACCAATGTCAGAGTTGTGTGTTTAGGTGGCGAATCAAACTGAGTGTAATGGACTGAGTGTAATGGAGTTATTTAATAACGATAAACTAAACATTCTCCAAACACTAAATAATAATAATAACTATAAACAAAGTGGGTACGAGGACCCGTCGCACACCAATACAAAAACAACACTGAAATAAAACAATCTCTGACAAAGACATGAGGGGAAACAGAGGGTTAAATACACAACAGGTAATGAATGGGATTGAAACCAGGTGTGTAAGAAGACAAGACAAAACCAATGGAAAATGAAAAAATGGATCAATGATGGCTAGAAGACCGGTGACGTCGACCGCCGAGCAGAAGTCGTGACAGTCAATGTGCGGGGGCAACTGTTAGACTTGGCGTTCTGGTACCGCTTGCTGTGTGGTAGCAGAGAGGACAGTCCACGACTAGGGTGGAGTCTTTGATAATTTTTAGGCCTTCCTCTGACACCGCCTGGTATAGAGGTCCTAGATGGCAGGAAGCTTGGCTCCAGTGATGTACTGGGCCATATGCACTACGCTCTGTAGTGCCTTGCGGTCAGAGGCCGAGCAGTTCCCATACCAGGCAGTTATGCAACCCATCAGGATGCTCTTGATGGTGCAGCTGTAGAACCTTTTTGAGGATCTGAGGACCCGTGCCAAATCTTTTCAGTCTCCTGAGGGGGAATAGGCTTTGTTGTGCCCTCTTCACAACTGCCTTAGTGTGTTTGGACCATGATAGTTTGTTGGTGATGTGTACACCAAGGAACTTGAAGCTCTCAACCTGCTCCACTGCAGCCCAGTTGATGAGAATGGGGGCTTACTCGGTCCTCCTTTTCCTGTAGTCCACAATCATTTCCTTTTGTCTTGATCACGTTGAGGTAGTGGTTGTTGTCCTGGCACCACACGGCCGGGTCTCTGCCCTCTTCCAACAAGCTTTCCTGCTGGTTCATTCAATCAAATGGGGTCATTTTACTTCACACATCAACCACTGTTTGAGGAGCCTGCAGCCTCTAGCCGCACGACAGATATTCCAAAACTCCATGGGCTATCCAAAGTTCCTGCAGCTACCCATAATTAAATTGTTGACAGCCCCTCGCTCTGCACGCTGGAGAAAGGAATGAAGGCGAGAGAGAAGGAGATTGGAAATGCACGGTGGAGATATTCTGTTAGGAAAAGTAATGTCAGCGTTTTGAAAATATAAACCATTCCCTATTACTTGGCGATTCAAAATCAAATACAAATTTTACTCAGTAAGCCGCACTCTCTGTCTCTCTCTCTCTGTCTCTCTCTCTCTCTGTCTCTCTCTCTCTGTCTCTCTCTCTCTCTCTGTCTCTCTCTCTGTCTCTCTCTCTCTGTGTCTGTCTCTCTCTCTCTCTCTGTCTCTCTGTCTCATTTTCCTACCTCATGATGCCATCTATTTTGTGAAGTGCACCAGTCCCTCCTACAGCAAAGCACCCCCACAACATGATGCTTCACGTTTGGGATGGTGTTCTTTGGCTTGCAAGCCTCCCCCTTTTTCCTCCAAACATAACGATGGTCATTCTGGCCAAACAGTTCTATTTTTGTTTCATCAGACCAGAGGACATTTCTCCAAAAAGTACGATCTTTGTCCCCATGTGCAGTTGCAAACCGTAGTCTGGCTTTTTTTATGGCAGTTTTGGAGCAGTGGCTTCTTCCTAGCTGAGCGGCCGTTCAGGTTATGTCAATATAGGACTCGTTTTTACTGTGGATATAGATACTTTTGTACCTGTTTCCTCTGTACCCCTATGTAGATATTCCATAAAAAATCTGCCGTTTCCTGCTACAATAGTCATTTACAAATTAACAATGTCTACACTGTATTTCTGATCAATATGATGTTATTTTAATGGACAAATTTAAAAAAAAGTTAAATAAAAATAATAGCTCATGTAAGAAGCTAATCCATCAAGTTTAATCCATTGATCATTTCTGTATGGACCTTGCTTTGCGCAAGGGGGAATTGTCATGCTTAAACAGGAATGGGCCTTCCCCAAACTGTTGCCACAAAGTTGGAAGCACAGAATAGTCTAGAATGTCATTGTATGATGTAGTGTTAAGATTTCCCTTTGTTGGAACTAAGGGGCCCGAACCATGAAAAACAGCCCAGACCATTCTTCCTCCTCCACCATACTTTACAGTTGGCACTAAGCATTTGGGCAGGTAGCGTTCTCGTGGCATCCGCCAAACACAGATTCATCCGTTGGACTGCCAGATGGTGAAGGGTGATTCATCACTCCAGTGAACGTGTTTACACCTCTCCAGATGACGCTTGGCATTGTGCATGGTGATCTTAGGCTTGTGTGCGGCTGCTCGACCATGGAAACCCATTTCATGAAGCTCCTGATGAACAGTTCTTGTGTTGACGTTGCATCCAGAGGCCGTTTAGAACTCGGTACTGAATGTTGTAACCGAGGACAGCACTTGGCGGTCCTGTTCTGAGGTTGAGGTCAGGGCTCTGTGCAGACCAGTCAAGTTCTTCCACACCGGTGTCGACAAGCACTTGGCGGTCCTGTTCTGAGAGTTTGTGTGGCCTACCACTTTCCGGCTGAGTCGTTGTTACTCCTAGACGTTTCCACTTCACAACAACAGCATTTACAGTTGACCGGAGCAGCTGTAGCAGGGAAGACATTTTAACAAACAGACTTGTTGGAAAGGTGGCATCGTATGATGGTGTTTTAACAAACCGACTTGTTGGAAAGGTGGCATCGTATGATGGTGTTTTAACAAACAGACTTGTTGGAAAGGTGGCATCGTATGATGGTGCCACGTTGAAAGTCACTAAGCTCTTCAGTATAAGGCCATTCTACTGTCAATGTTTGTCTATGGAGATTACATGGCTGTGTGCTCCATTTTATACACCTGTCATCAATGGGTGTGGCTGAAATAGCCGAATCCACTAATTTGAAGGGGTGTCCACATACTTTTGTCCACACGGTGTACCTCCATTTGATAGATACAATACAAGATAAGTGACACATCAAAGGACCTCTGTTCAGTCTGGATCGCTGAAGCCTGTTAGAAATGTAAAGGGCATTTTCCCATTCAGTTGACATGTGCAGCGTTTACCGTGAATGCAGTCTTCACTAAAATCTCCCACGACAACAACAACAACAAAAACGACAGGAGGTTCTCGTTAAACTAGGAAATATAATTTATTGCATAAAAATTATATTTAGTTACAGTTAAGTAGGCTAGAGGCTTATTTACAATTGGTTGTTTACAGATTTAAAATGAAAACAAAAGTATCACTGAATTCTGTTTTTTGTTTTGTTTTTCTCATAACAAACGACACGGGTTCGGTTCACAATCAAAGGCTTATTTCTTGTTATTCTTTGACCAGACAGCAATGTGGAGGAGTCAGACGCAGGTACAGGTATCACCCTTATGGGGGCGCCATCGAGCGTCAACTGTCTCCCACTCCAGGCGAAAGATTGGACCAGAATCCAGAGGATACACAACATAACATCTTATCTGAAGTAATCACAACAGCCTCTATAACACCTGCATCACACAGTTCAAGGTTTAGGAGAGCGAGAACAGTACTCAGTAGTACTTCAGTAGTACTTCAGTAGTATTTCAGGGTTCCACGGTCTTTGTTCCAGATGTCTTTTTCTGTTGGACAGGATCCTAAAAGGTTCATCATTATTGTCCTCTTCCTCCTCTTCGCCATCTTGTTTTTATTCGTCCCCAGAGCGTGCTTTACTGAGCAGTGAGCAGTGATTATGTCCTTTGTTGCTTGCCGTAGCTCTGTATTCCACAGTCAGCACTTCTGATCCAGTTAGCTGTAGTTACTCAATATGTGCTTTTCTTTAAAAAAAAGTCATTTACAACCGTCTCAGTGAGAACTTAACTCTTCAACCCTGTTTCTATAGGCCCTGATCTGATCTGATCTGATCTGACCTGAAAAATATACATTTATTTCAGGGATTTTTGTACTTGAAAAGCACGTTGCTTGCGCACAAAGAGAAGACATAGAACTGTTGAGATATGAGTAACACACAGACAGAAGGATTACATCAATCGTTCCCTGTTTCTGTTGGAGAAGAGAGATGACAATAGAACATACTGCCTGTGCTTTGGTTTCTGCCGTCTCAGAGAACGGGGTTAATTCCCAAATGACACCCTATTCCCTATATAGTGCACTACTTTACCAGGACTGGCACCCTATTCCCTATATAGTGCACTACTTTACCAGGACTGGCACCCTATTCCCTATATAGTGCACTACTTTACCAGGACTGGCACCCTATTCCCTATATAGTGCACTACTTTACCAGGACTGACACCCTATTCCCTATATAGTGCACTACTTTAGACCAGGACTGGCACCCTATTCCCTATATAGTGCACTGCTTTACCAGGTCTGGCACCCTATTCCCTATATAATGCACTACTTTAGACCAGGACTGACACCCTATTCCCTATATAGTACACTACTTTAAACCAGGACTGGCACCCTATTCCCTATATAGTACACTACTTTAGACCAGGCCTGACACCCTATTCCCTATATAGTGCACTACTTTAGACCAGGACTGGCACCCTATTCCCTATATAGTGCACTACTTTAGACCAGGACTGGCACCCTATTCCCTATATAGTGCACTACTTTAGACCAGAGCCCTATGGCACTCTATTCCCTATATAGTGCACTACTTTAAACCAGGACTGGGACTCTATTCCCTATATAGTGCACTACTTTAGACCAGAGCCCTATGGCACTCTAGTCCCTATATAGTGCACTACTTTCAACCAGGGTCCTTATGACCCAGCGTAGTGCACTATACAGGGTCCTCAAACTCAACTCTGGACCTCTAAACCAGTTCCACTGCTATTTTTTTCAGTGTTCCCCTCTAATCTGGGACTGAATGTTAAACCGAACACGTTGAGCACTCCATAGCTGTGTTCAAGAGCCCATCGAGTGAATGTAAAAACGCTAGGGCTCTACTGCGAACTTCAGAGGCCTCTATCAAGTGGGCATCCTATGCCGACTCGGCGCCCATGGTAACAATGGCAGCAACTTCTTAGCATGTTACCTAGCAACAACAGTCTACTTTGACCTACAAAAAAAAAATAAAAAATTGTCTGAATAAATCAAGAAATCTGTATTTAATTTTTGAAGTTTAATTTCGAGGAGGTCTTAGTTGTTTAGTGTATTTCTGAAGTTTGATCAGGTCACTTCCTATAAAACGAAAAAGAAGCTAACAAACCAGCTAGTTCAACACTAAATGATAAATGCTAAAAACTAGTAGTAACTTTATTTTATCACAATTAACACCTTTGAATGAAGCAGAAAAACAGCTAGCTCTGTCCTGAATCAGCATCATCTCATGGCTCATTTTGGCCAAAACGTTTGAGAGTCGACTGTTCACTATCGAACACAAGAGCAAGTGGCCACTCGATAAAGGGCTTAGGGGCCCAAGTGTTCGGTTTGAGATTCAGCTGGGGTCTGATTTTTAGACCTGGGACACCAGGAGTGTTCAATTAATAATCAGGTAGAACAGAAAACCAGCAGGCTCCGGACCTCGCGGGGTCAGAGTTCAATAACCTGATATAGGGAATAGGGTACCATTCGGAATAGATACTAAAGAGGTTAAACACTTTTTCTTCCTCTCTTTCTCCCTCTCTTTCTTCCTCTCTTTCTCCCTCGCTTTCTTCATCTCTTTCTCCCTCTCTTTCTCCATCTCTTTCTCCCTCTCTTTCTCCATCTCTTTCTATCTATCTATCTATCTATCTATCTATCTATCTATCTATCTATCTATCTATCTATCTATCTATCTATCTATCTATCTATCTATCTATCTATCTATCTATCTATCTATCTATCTATCTATCTATCTATCTATCTATCTATCTATCTATCTATCTATCTATCTTTCTTTCTTTCTTTCTCGTTTCTATAATCCTAATAGAAGTATAAAAAGTAATGACAACATTGTTAATGAAGACAGCATCCAGACAACATGTTGTGTTTTTGACAGTAACGATTGGAAACCCCCAAAAATATTTTGACGATGCACGAAGTAATATGAAGACCCCGACCTGAAAGCAGGCGGCTGAAAACAGGCAGAAACAAGCATGATAATAACACAAAGACCCTGACCTGAAAGCAGGCGGCTGAAAACAGGCAGAAACAAGCGTGATAATAACACAAAGACCCTGACCTGAAAGCAGGCGGCTGAAAACAGGCAGAAACAAGCGTGATAATAACACGAAGGAGGATAAGGTAGACAGAGAGACAGAAAGAGAGACTCGGATGGAAAGCTAGAAACAGGTAATTGGAGGGATAAAAATAGAGAACAGGAAAAAGCTTGAGCTAAAGTTTATAATCCATTGCCGCCAATTGTTCAATACAAAGCTACGTTAACCTGCAAATATACAACATCTGCCCAATCACAGCAAAGCAGAATGTCAACACAGTAGATCAGATTTTCACCAGAACTCATTTTGTTTTACTGAATACATTTGACAAGAGTATATATACACAGTATTGGAAAATTACAAATCATATTAAGCAAACATTTGTTTTGTTATCAACAATTCAATCTTTTCTCCGTTGTCCCCTTGTGTTCTATAACTCTCCAATGTGGCCTTCTTCTAGAATCAAACACAAATAAAACGCAATAGCCAATTTCACTGTAGTAGTCTTTAGCAGTCTCTCTCCACTGTGGTGTAACGACTAAGTAACCGTCATAAAAAAAACACAACCGAGAAAACAGAGCCGTTTTCTATCGCTTAACAGCGATGACGTCACTTAAGTGATGATGTCATTTAAACAACGATGACATCGCATAACGGTAATGACATAAACAAACAAGATTAAAAAAAAATGTTTTTAAGAAAAAAAGAAAAGAAAACAATCCACAACTATGGATAATAACTTAATAAGAAAAATAAAAGGGTTCCCTATTGGAAACTTAACCAGAAACAGGGTGGACCAGAAACAGGGTGGACCAGAAACAGGGTGGACCAGAAACAAGGTGGACCAGAAACAGGGTGGACCAGAAACAGGGTGGACCAGAAACAAGGTGGACCAGAAACAGGGTGGACCAGAAACAGGGTGGACCAGAAACAAGGTGGACCAGAAACAGGGTGGACCAGAAACAAGGTGGACCAGAAACAGGGTGGACCAGAAACAGGGTTGACCAGAAACAGGGTGGACCAGAAACAAGGTGGACCAGAAACAGGGTGGACCAGAAACAAGGTGGACCAGAAACAAGGTGGACCAGAAACAAGGTGGACCAGAAACAAGGTGGACCAGAAACAGGGTTGACCAGAAACAGGGTGGACCAGAAACAGGGTTGTTGAGAAACAGGGTGGACCAGAAACAGGGTGGACCAGAAACAGGGTGGACCAGAAACAGGGTGGACCAGAAACAGGATGGACCAGAAACAGGGTGGACCAGAAACAGAAACAAGACAGTAGTTTTGGAATTGTTAGTTAGATTACTTGTTGGTTATTACTGCATTGTCTTGTCTGCTAACATCTGCTAACCATGTGTATGTGACAAATAAAATTTGATTTGATTTGATTTGAGAAACAGGGTGGACCAGAAACAGGGTGGACCAGAAACAGGGTGGACCAGAAACAAGGTTGACCAGAAACAGGGTTGTTGAGAAACAGGGTTGACCAGAAACAGGGTTAACCAGAAACAGGGTGGACCAGAAACAGGGTGGACCAGAAACAGGGTTGTTGAGAAACAGGGTTGGCCAGAAACAGGGTTGACCAGAAACCTCTCCAGCTGTTTATAAATTCAACGGGTTAAAAAACGACAGACGGCAGCAGAACGATAGAAGGACGAAGGGAGAGAAGAGATGAGAGGAGGAGGAAGAGAACCTCTGTGAATGTGAATGGTTATGTTCCAAATGGACCCCTATTCCCTATGTAGTGCACTGCTTTAGACCAGAGTCCTATGGGCCCTAGTCAAAACTAGTGCACTATATAGGGAATAGGGTGTCATTTGGGATGTAAAAGGCTTTGAGGTGTTTGGTGGTATCAGGAATCAATGGGTCTGGACCGTCACCCCATCTATAAGCATGTACAAGCCTCTATACAGTGTTCAAATAAAGCTTTATCCCACAGACTAGATAGTCAAGTCATCCACACCATCCATCCCAAGACCCACAAACCCTCTGCTACTGTGGAAACTTCAATACAAATCATCTTTACCCCCGTTCAATCCCCAAAAAATGAAATGAAAATATAAAAACAGGAATCAATGTGAGATTAGATGATTATGATTACTAATGATTATTCCTGATATGACTGATTGTTGTCTTGTCAGTGTAGACCGCCTCAGTGAAGACCGCGTCAGTGTAGACCGCCTCAGTGAAGACCGCCTCAGTGTAGACCGCCTCAGTGAAAACCGCCTCAGTGTAGACCGCCTCAGTGAAGACCGCCTCAGTGAAGACCACCTCAGTGAAGACCACCTCAGTGTAGAACGCCTCAGTGTAGACCGCGTCAGTGTAGACCGCCTCAGTGAAGACCGCCTCAGTGTAGACCGCCTCAGTGAAGACCGCGTCAGTGTAGACCGCCTCAGTGAAGACCGCGTCAGTGTAGACCGCCTCAGTGAAGACCGCCTCAGTGTAGACCGCCTCAGTGAAGACCGCCTCAGTGTAGACCGCCTCAGTGTAGACCGCCTCAGTGAAGACCGCCTCAGTGAACACCGTAAAGGGATAAGGAAGTGGAGTTTGTCTGTGACTGTGTCTGTGTCTGTGTCTGTGTCTGTGTCTGTGTCTGTGACTGTGTCTGTGACTGTGTCTGTGACTGTGATTGTGCCTGGTACTGTGGCTGTGACTGTGTCTGTGACTGTGTCTGTGACTGTGCCTGGTACTGTGGCTGTGTCTGTGACTGTGTCTGTGCCTGCGACTGTGTCTGTGCCTGAGTCTGTGACTGTGACTGTGTCTGTGACTGTGTCTGTGACTCTGTCTGTGACTCTGTCTGCGACTGTGTCTGGTACTGTGACTGTGTCTTTGTCTGTGACTGTGTCTGTGACTGTGTCTGTGACTGTGTCTTTGTCTGTGCCTGTGACTGTGTCTGTGACTATGCCTGTGTCTTTGTCTGTGTCTGTGACTGTGCCTGTGACTGTGCCTGTGTCTGTGCCTGTGTCTGTAACTATAACTGTGTCTGTGACTGTGTCTGTGTCTGTGTCTGTAACTGTGACTGTTTGTGTGTGTGTTTGTGTATGTGTGTGTGTGTTTGTGTGCGTTTGTTTGTGTGTGTGTTTGTGTGTGTGTGTGTGTGTTTGGGTGTGTTTGTGTGTGTGTGTTTGTGTGTGTGTTTGCGTGTGTGTGTGTGTGTTAGTGTGTGCGTGTTTGTGTGTGTGTTTGTGCGTGTGTGTGTGTGTGTTTGTGTGTGTGTGTATGATTGTATGAGTGCTTGACATTTTATTGTTGAAGGTCTTCAAGCAGGGTGTTTTATGTACAAGTTAAAGAGCTTTTTGTTTTTGCTCTGTTGAAACAACACAGTTCAACACTGGTGACAGAGCGAGGATCTAACACCTATTTCACACCAACATCGCTGAGAGGGACTTAGGCCTCAAGATGAGCCTGGGTAGCGGGTAGCAGAGCTAGCCCAGGATGTGGTGGGTGTGCTGGGCATAGAGAGGCTGATGAAGGGGGGCACTGAGAGGTGATGGGCCATGGGACAGAGGTGTTGCAGGCTAGAGTAGGCTAATAGTCTGCAGTGCTAAGTCTATGCAGGTGTGGACTGGGCATGTTTCCATAGGAGTCTGTAGTGCAGAAGGACTGGGTATGTCTCCGTGTCCATAGGCAAGTATTGGTGTATTTGAATTGATTTCTTTACGATGACAAGATCCCCCCCATACTCCCCCCCCCCCCCCGTCTCCTTTTTCTTTGACCAATCAGCAATCGCCGTCTGTCGCCATGACAACCAGGACCTCACTTTTGCCCATCTCCTCGAGAGCGGTCGCTAGGGACACCAGGTCCGCATCGCCTTGGTGACTGGCCTCCCATAGGTCCAACAGAATTCCTGTGGGGCTGGGCTTTGTTGCAAAGTAGTTGAGATACCTGAGGGGAGGAGGGGCGAGAGAGAGAGAGAGAGAGAGAGAGACAGAGAGAGAGAGACAGAGAGAGAGGGGGGAGAGTGAGAGAGAGAGAGAGAGAGACAGAGAGAGAGAGACAGAGAGAGAGGGGGGAGAGTGAGAGAGAGAGAGAGAGGGAGAGAGGGGGAGAGAGAGAGAGAGAGAGAGAGAGGGGGGGAGAGAGAGAGAGAGAGAGAGGGGGGAGGTAGGGAGAGAGAGAGAGAGAGAGAGAGGGAGGGGGAGAGGAAGAGCGAGAGAGAGAGAGACGTTAACGACAGCACATGTGGACAGAATAACAAAGGTCATAATTATTCTCTCCTTAACATGCAGATACACAGGTAGAATGTAATTATAAACACAGCCTGCACTCCCATTCTCTCCCCTCCTCTATCTCCCACTTTCTCCCCCGCTATCTCTATCTCCCACTCTCTCCCCCTCTATCTCTATCTCCCACTCTCTCCCCCTCTATCTCTATCTCCCACTCACTCCCCCTCTATCTCTATCTCCCACTCTCTCCCCCTGCATCTCCCACTTTCTCCCCCTCTATCTCCCCCTCTCTCCCCCTCTATCTCACCCCTCTATCTCTCGCTTTCTCATCCCCTCGATCTCCCCCCACCTCTCTATCTCTCGCTCTCTCCCCTCTTTATCTCTCGGTCTCACCTGTCGAAGCCCAGGCTGTGTGCCAGTAGTCTCCAGTCACAGCCGCGGGCACTGGGGGCATCCAGACTGGCACAGATCTTCTGTCGTATGGAGGTGGGCAGACGGAAGGCATAGGGCCCCACCTGGGAGGAGGACAGGCATGTACCCCCCGAGGGGAGGGAGGAGCAGGGCGAGAGGGTCTGGAGGTAGAGAGAGGATGGGTGGATGGAGAGAGATAGCAGTTAGGATCCAGAACAAGGCTGACTCAAGAGCTCTGACATGTACTTAGCCCAGGGCTATCGTTAACCCTGGGTTAAAACTAGCCCGAGGCTAGCTTAGCTTCTCTTCACACAAGCTTCTGCTAACTGAAACCAACTGTCACTTTTCTGGAGTAGAAAATTCCTTATTAAATGACGGCGGAACTCAGTCACTGGCTATCTCCAAAAAGTCACCAGGACCAGCTAAGCCCTGGGAAAAGGTTGGTGTTATGTCTGTGTGTTACAGTGAAACCCTTCCCCCCTGTTACCTCCTGTATGTCTGTGTGTTACAGTGAAACCCTTCCCCCCTGTTACCTCCTGTATGTCTGTGTGTTACAGTGAAACCCTTCCCCCTGTTACTTCCTGCCTGTGTGTTACAGTGAAACCCTTCCCCCTGTTACCTCCTGTGTGTCTCTGTGTTACAGTGAAACCCTTCCCCCTGTTACCTCCTGTATGTCTGTGTGTTACAGTGAAACCCTTCCCCCTGTTACCTCCTGTATGTCAGTGTGCAGCTGGAAGATCTGTCCCTCTCCTTCCACCTGTCAGTGTGTTACAGTGAAACCCTTCCCCCTGTTACCTCCTGTATGTCTGTGTGTTACAGTGAAACCCTTCCCCCCTGTTACCTCCTGTATGTCAGTGTGCAGCTGGAAGATCTGTCCCTCTCCTTCCACCTGTCTGACACAGATCTTACAGGAGAGCTGAGACACGGCCAGGCTGCCTCTCTCTAGGCTGAAGGTACAGTGGAGGAGTCTCTGACCACCACTCCAGATGTGGTAGAATGGAATCTCCTGGGGGAAGAGACATGTATGGTGATTCATTGATCTATTGATTGGCTCAATAGACATATTCTCTAAATGACTAAATGACCCCAACAGGATGTGGACACCTGCTCGTCGAACATCTCATTCCAAAACCATGGGTAATAATATGGAGTCTCCGACTATCACTTCAGATGTGGTAGAACGAAATCTCTTGAGGAAGACATGATATGACATTAGTGTGTGTGTGTGAGAGAGAGAGAGAGAGAGAGCGTGTGTGTCTGACCTGGTACTTGGCCAGTAGTTTGCTTCTCCATTGTGAGTGAGGGATGTCATGGATGGACAGACGCAAGTTGTGGTAGCTATCTTTAAACAACAGGGGTTTAGGGTTCTCCAGCAACACTCCCCCTAGACTCCTCTCCAACTCCAACACCTCCTACAGAGAGAGACAGGGAGAGACAGAGAGGGAGAGTGAAAGAGAGAGCGAGAGCGAGAGAGAGAGAGAGAGAGAGAGAGAGAGAGAGAGAGAGAGAGACAGAAACAGAGGCAGAGAGAGAGGCAGAGAGAGAGAGAGAGAGAGAGAGGTAGAGAGAGGGAGAGACAGAGAGGGAGAGGGAAAGAGAGAGAGAGACAGAAACAGAGGCAGAGAGAGAGAGACAGAGGAGAAAGGTTGAGAGAGAGACACAAATAGAAAAAAGGGGGGTGAAGACATAGGCAGGACAAACATACAGATAGGCTTTGGACAGATAGACAGACATAAAACCAGACAGACATAGAACCAAATAAAGACATAGAACCAGATAGACTTGGAAACAGTCATACATAGAACCAGACAGACATAGAACCAGACAGACATAGAACCAGACAGACATAAAACCAGACAGACATAGAACCAAATATAAACATAGAACCAGACAGACATAGAAACAGACAAACAGCCAGAGAACCAGACAGACAGAGAACCAGACAGACATAGAACCAGACAGTCAGCCAGAGAACCAGACAGACATAGAACCAGACAGACATAGAACCAGACAGTCAGCCAGAGAACCAGACAGACAGCTCTACCCTCAGGGCGTGTGGCGTGTCCCTCCCCTCCCTACCCTCAGGGCGTGTGGCATGCCCCTCCCTCCCCTCAGGGTGTGTGGCGTGTCCCTCCCCTCCCTACCCTCAGGGCGTGTCCCTCCCCTCCCTCCCCTCAGGGCGTGTGGCGTGTCCCTCCCCTCCCTCCCCTCAGGGTGTGTGGCGTGTCCCTCCCCTGCCTACCCTCAGGGCATGTCCCTCCCCTCCCTACCCTCAGGGCGTGTGGCGTGTCCCTCCCCTCCCTACCCTCAGGGCGTGTCCCTGTGTCCCTCCCTCCCCTCAGGGTGTGTGGCGTGTCCCTCCCCTGCCTACCCTCAGGGCGTGTCCCTCCCCTCCCTACCCTCAGGGTGTGTGGCGTGTCCCTCCTCTCCCTCCCCTCAGGGCGTGTCCCTCCCCTCCCTACCCTCAGGGCGTGTCCCTGTGTCCCTCCCTCCCCTCAGGGCGTGTGGCGTGTCCCTCCCCTCCCTCCCCTCAGGGCGTGTCCCTCCCCTCCCTACCCTCAGGGCGTGTCCCTCCCTACCCTCAGGGCGTGTGGCGTGTCCCTCCCCTCCCTACCCTCAGGGCGTGTCCCTCCCCTCCCTACCCTCAGGGCGTGTGGCGTGTCCCTCCCCTCCCTACCCTCAGGGCGTGTGGCGTGTCCCTCCCCTCCCTACCCTCAGGGCGTGTCCCTCCCTACCCTCAGGGCGTGTGGCGTGTCCTGTGTGCAGTAAATCCTCAGGATGTAGTCCAGGGAGAGACAGGGGGCTCTGGGGGCGAACAGGGCCAGCTGTAGCCTCTTACAGGCGGGCTGGGGAGGGCAGGACTGGCCCACTAGACTGTAGGTCCCCAACTGTTCCATCACAACATGGCAGTTCGACTCCTCTAGCTGGAGGTAGCAGGGGGACGATAGACTCTCCTCTCCCACCGTCAGTACCTCCTAGTGGCAGAATAGAGGTAGTGCAGAGTAGAAGGGGTTAAAGAAGTGACTGGAGACTGGATTTCTGGACATAAACATTTACATAATCTATTCTGGCATCAGGGTAAAGAAGAATTCAATTAAAGTGAGTAAAGATTTAGGACGGTATAGGACACAGAAATGCATCCAGCCCGGTAGAGACAGCAGAGGTGACCTGTCATCCAGGCCGGTAGAGACAGCAGACGTGACCTGTCATCCAGTAGAGACAGCAGAGGTGACCTGTCATCCAGCCCGGTAGAGACAGCAGAGGTGACCTGTCATCCAGCCCGCTAGAGACCACAGAGGTGACCTGTCATCCAGCCCGGTAGAGACAGCAGAGGTGACCTGTCATCCAGTAGAGACAGCAGAGGTGACCTGTCATCCAGCCCGGTAGAGACAGCAGAGGTGACCTGTCATCCAGCCCGGTAGAGACAGCAGAGGTGACCTGTCATCCAGCCCGGTAGAGACAGCAGAGGTGACCTGTCATCCAGCCCGGTAGAGACAGCAGAGGTGACCTGTCATCCAGCCTGGTAGAGACAGCAGAGGTGACCTGTCATCCAGCCCGGTAGAGACAGCAGAGGTGACCTGTCATCCAGCCTGGTAGAGACAGCAGAGGTGACCTGTCATCCAGCCCGGTAGAGACAGCAGAGGTGACCTGTCATCCAGTAGAGACAGCAGAGGTGACCTGTCATCCAGCCCGGTAGAGACAGCAGAGGTGACCTGTCATCCAGCCCGGTAGAGACAGCAGAGGTGACCTGTCATCCAGCCTGGTAGAGACAGCAGAGGTGACCTGTCATCCAGCCCAGTAGAGACAGCAGAGGTGACCTGTCATCCAGCCCGGTAGAGACAGCAGAGGTGACCTGTCATCCAGCCCGGTAGAGACAGCAGAGGTGACCTATCATCCAGCCCGGTAGAGACAGCAGAGGTGACCTGTCATCCAGTAGAGACAGCAGAGGTGACCTGTCATCCAGCCTGGTAGAGACAGCAGAGGTGACCTGTCATCCAGCCGGTAGAGACAGCAGAGGTGACCTGTCATCTAGCCCGACAGAGACAGCAGAGGTGACCTGTCATCCAGTAGAGACAACAGAGGTGACCTGTCATCCAGCCCGGTAGAGACAGCAGAGGTGACCTGTCATCCAGTAGAGACAGCAGAAGTGACCTGTCATCCAGCCCGGTAGAGACAGCAGAGGTGACCTGTCATCCAGTAGAGACAGCAGAGGTGACCTGTCATCCAGTGGAGACAGCAGAGGACACCTGTCATCCAGCCCGGTAGAGACAGCAGAGGTGACCTGTCATCCAGCCCGGTAGAGACAGCAGAGGTGACCTGTCATCCAGTAGAGACAGCAGAGGTGACCTGTCATCCAGCCCGGTAGAGACAGCAGAGGTGACCTGTCATCCAGCCCGGTAGAGACAGCAGAGGTGACTTGTCATCCAGCCTGGTAGAGACAGCAGAGATGACCTGTCATCCAGCCCGGTAGAGACAGCAGAGGTGACCTGTCATCCAGCCCGGTAGAGACAGCAGAGGTGACCTGTCATCCAGCCCGGTAGAGACAGCAGAGGTGACCTGTCATCCAGCCCGGTAGAGACAGCAGAGGTGACCTGTCATCCAGTAGAGACAGCAGAGGTGACCTGTCATCCAGTAGAGACAGCAGAGGTGACCTGTCATCCAGCCTGGTAGAGACAGCAGAGGTGACCTGTCCAGATCATGTTCCAACTTCTCATTTTGAATCTCTGTATTTTACCAAAACACCTTATTTCTGATTATGACCTTCGACCCTATTTCATCATCTCTAGTCTACAGCACATTTTCCTGTGCCAGGTAGCCTAGTGGATAGAGGGTTGGGCCGGTAACCAAAATGGTTGCTGGATTGAATCCCCGAGCTGACAAGGTAAAAACATCTGTCAGTCTGCCCATTGAGCAAGACAGTTAACCCACCATTCCCCGCACCTCTCTGAGGTTAAATGCAGAAGACACATTTCAGTTGAATGCAATCAGTTGTACAACTATCTAGGTATCCCCCTCTTTGTCTGTCTTCTTCCCTCCCTCCCTCCCTCTCTCTGTCTCTCCTCCTCCCCTCCCTCCTTCTCTCTCTCTTCTTCCCTCCCTCTCTCGGTCTCTCCTCCTCCCCTCCTTCCCTCCCTCTCTCTGTCTCTCCTCCTCCCCTCCCTCCTTCTCTCTCTCTTCTACCCTCCCTCTCTCTGTCTCTCCTCCTCCCCTCCTTCCCTCCCTCTCTCTGTCTCTCCTCCTCCCCTCCTTCCCTCCCTCTCTTTGTCTCTCCTCCTCCCCTCCCTCCTTCTCTCTCTCTTCTACCCTCCCTCTCTCTGTCTCTACTCCTCCCCTCCTTCCCTCCCTCTCTCTGTCTCTCCTCCTCCCCTCCTTCCTTCTCTCTCTCTTCTTCCCTCCCTCTCTCTGTCTCTCCTCCTCCCCTCCCTCCTTCTCTCTCTTCTACCCTCCCTCTCTCTGTCTCTCCTCCTCCCCTCCTTCCCTCCCTCTCTCTGTCTCTCCTCCTCCCCTCCCTCCTTCTCTCTCTCTTCTTCCCTCCCTCTCTCGGTCTCCCCCTCCCCCTGGCCCCTTCCTTCTCTCTCTCTTCCCATGTCTCACCTCCCATGCCCCTTGGTGTGTCTGTGTCTTGAGGGTGAGGGTCCAGTCTGGTGTTGGGGTATCTAGCTGGGCACAGTGTGGCAGAGTGAGGACCACAGGTCGACTCAGCAGCATGCCTGATGGACCACAGCTCACCACCGGGCTCAGCACTGTCTGACTGCCCTCCGACGGTAACCTAGAATAATATATATTAATAACATGTTAGTAACACATAGTAATAACCCTGTCTCATCCATGACCTCCGACTGCAACCTAGAATAATATATAGTAATAACATGTTAATAACCCTGTCTCATCCATGACCTCCGACTGCAACCTAGAATAATATATAGTAATAACATGTTAATAACCCTGTCTCATCCATGACCTCCGACTGCAACCTAGAATAATATATAGTAATAACATGTTAATAACCCTGTCTCATCCATGACCTCCGACTGCAACCTAGAATAATATATAGTAATAACATGTTAATAACCCTGTCTCATTCATGACCTCCGACTGCAACCTAGAATAATATATAGTAATAACATGTTAATAACCCTGTCTCATTCATGACCTCCGACTGCAACCTAGAATAATATATAGTAATAACATGTTAATAACCCTGTCTCATCCATGACCTCCGACTGCAACCTAGAATAATATATAGTAATAACATGTTAATAACCCTGTCTCATCCATGACCTCCGACTGCAACCTAGAATAATATATAGTAATAACATGTTAATAACCCTGTCTCATTCATGACCTCCGACTGCAACCTAGAATAATATATAGTAATAACATGTTAATAACCCTGTCTCATTCATGACCTCCGACTGCAACCTAGAATAATATATAGTAATAACATGTTAATAACCCTGTCTCATTCATGACCTCCGACTGCAACCTAGAATAATATATAGTAATAACATGTTAATAACCCTGTCTCATCCATGACCTCCGACTGCAACCTAGAATAATATATAGTAATAACATGTTAATAACCCTGTCTCATTCATGACCTCCGACTGCAACCTAGAATAATATATAGTAATAACATGTTAATAACCCTGTCTCATTCATGACCTCCGACTGCAACCTAGAATAATATATAGTAATAACATGTTAATAACCCTGTCTCATTCATGACCTCCGACTGCAACCTAGAATAATATATAGTAATAACATGTTAATAACCCTGTCTCATTCATGACCTCCGACTGCAACCTAGAATAATATATAGTAATAACATGTTAATAACCCTGTCTCATTCATGACCTCCGACTGCAACCTAGAATAATATATAGTAATAACATGTTAATAACCCTGTCTCATCCATGACCTCCGACTGCAACCTAGAATAATATATAGTAATAACATGTTAATAACCCTGTCTCATTCATGACCTCCGACTGCAACCTAGAATAATATATAGTAATAACATGTTAATAACCCTGTCTCATCCATGACCTCCGACTGCAACCTAGAATAATATATAGTAATAACATGTTAATAACCCTGTCTCATCCATGACCTCCGACTGCAACCTAGAATAATATATAGTAATAACATGTTAATAACCCTGTCTCATCCATGACCTCCGACTGCAACCTAGAATAATATATAGTAATAACATGTTAATAACCCTGTCTCATCCATGACCTCCGACTGCAACCTAGAATAATATATAGTAATAACATGTTAATAACCCTGTCTCATCCATGACCTCCGACTGCAACCTAGAATAATATATAGTAATAACATGTTAATAACCCTGTCTCATCCATGACCTCCGACTGCAACCTAGAATAATATATAGTAATAACATGTTAATAACCCTGTCTCATCCATGACCTCCGACTGCAACCTAGAATAATATATAGTAATAACATGTTAATAACCCTGTCTCATTCATGACCTCCGACTGCAACCTAGAATAATATATAGTAATAACATGTTAATAACCCTGTCTCATCCATGACCTCCGACTGCAACCTAGAATAATATATAGTAATAACATGTTAATAACCCTGTCTCATCCATGACCTCCGACTGCAACCTAGAATAATATATAGTAATAACATGTTAATAACCCTGTCTCATCCATGACCTCCGACTGCAACCTAGAATAATATATAGTAATAACATGTTAATAACCCTGTCTCATCCATGACCTCCGACTGCAACCTAGAATAATATATAGTAATAACATGTTAATAACCCTGTCTCATCCATGACCTCCGACTGCAACCTAGAATAATATATAGTAATAACATGTTAATAACCCTGTCTCATCCATGACCTCCGACTGCAACCTAGAATAATATATAGTAATAACATGTTAATAACCCTGTCTCATCCATGACCTCCGACTGCAACCTAGAATAATATATAGTAATAACATGTTAATAACCCTGTCTCATCCATGACCTCCGACTGCAACCTAGAATAATATATAGTAATAACATGTTAATAACCCTGTCTCATCCATGACCTCCGACTGCAACCTAGAATAATATATAGTAATAACATGTTAATAACCCTGTCTCATCCATGACCTCCGACTGCAACCTAGAATAATATATAGTAATAACTAGAATAATATATAGTAATAACATGTTAATAACCCTGTCTCATCCATGACCTCCGACTGCAACCTAGAATAATATATAGTAATAACATGTTAATAACCCTGTCTCATCCATGACCTCCGACTGCAACCTAGAATAATATATAGTAATAACATGTTAATAACCCTGTCTCATCCATGACCTCCGACTGCAACCTAGAATAATATATAGTAATAACATGTTAATAACCCTGTCTCATCCATGACCTCCGACTGCAACCTAGAATAATATATAGTAATAACATGTTAATAACCCTGTCTCATCCATGACCTCCGACTGCAACCTAGAATAATATATAGTAATAACATGTTAATAACCCTGTCTCATCCATGACCTCCGACTGCAACCTAGAATAATATATAGTAATAACATGTTAATAACCCTGTCTCATCCATGACCTCCGACTGCAACCTAGAATAATATATAGTAATAACATGTTAATAACCCTGTCTCATCCATGACCTCCGACTGCAACCTAGAATAATATATAGTAATAACATGTTAATAACCCTGTCTCATCCATGACCTCCGACTGCAACCTAGAATAATATATAGTAATAACATGTTAATAACCCTGTCTCATCCATGACCTCCGACTGCAACCTAGAATAATATATAGTAATAACATGTTAATAACCCTGTCTCATCCATGACCTCCGACTGCAACCTAGAATAATATATAGTAATAACATGTTAATAACCCTGTCTCATTCATGACCTCCGACTGCAACCTAGAATAATATATAGTAATAACATGTTAATAACCCTGTCTCATCCATGACCTCCGACTGCAACCTAGAATAATATATAGTAATAACATGTTAATAACCCTGTCTCATCCATGACCTCCGACTGCAACCTAGAATAATATATAGTAATAACATGTTAATAACCCTGTCTCATCCATGACCTCCGACTGCAACCTAGAATAATATATAGTAATAACATGTTAATAACCCTGTCTCATCCATGACCTCCGACTGCAACCTAGAATAATATATAGTAATAACATGTTAATAACCCTGTCTCATCCATGACCTCCGACTGCAACCTAGAATAATATATAGTAATAACATGTTAATAACCCTGTCTCATCCATGACCTCCGACTGCAACCTAGAATAATATATAGTAATAACATGTTAATAACCCTGTCTCATTCATGACCTCCGACTGCAACCTAGAATAATATATAGTAATAACATGTTAATAACCCTGTCTCATTCATGACCTCCGACTGCAACCTAGAATAATATATAGTAATAACATGTTAATAACCCTGTCTCATCCATGACCTCCGACTGCAACCTAGAATAATATATAGTAATAACATGTTAATAACCCTGTCTCATTCATGACCTCCGACTGCAACCTAGAATAATATATAGTAATAACATGTTAATAACCCTGTCTCATTCATGACCTCCGACTGCAACCTAGAATAATATATAGTAATAACATGTTAATAACCCTGTCTCATCCATGACCTCCGACTGCAACCTAGAATAATATATAGTAATAACATGTTAATAACCCTGTCTCATCCATGACCTCCGACTGCAACCTAGAATAATATATAGTAATAACATGTTAATAACCCTGTCTCATCCATGACCTCCGACTGCAACCTAGAATAATATATAGTAATAACATGTTAATAACCCTGTCTCATCCATGACCTCCGACTGCAACCTAGAATAATATATAGTAATAACATGTTAATAACCCTGTCTCATCCATGACCTCTGACTGCAACCTAGAAAACACTAAGAGACAAGAACATCGGTGTCCTTTTTAAATGATTGTTCGCTTTACCATAACACTTGATCAAATCAAATCAAATCAAATCAAATTTTATTTGTCACATACACATGGTTAGCAGATGTTAATGCGAGTGTAGCGAAATGCTTGTGCTTCTAGTTCCGACAATGCAGTAATAACGAGCAAGTAATCTAACTAACAATTCCAAAAAAAAACTGCTGTCATACACAGTGTAAGGGGATAAAGAATATGTACATACGGATATATGAATGAGTGATGGTACAGAGCAGCATAGGCAAGATACAGTAGATGATATCGAGTACAGTATATACATCCAAGCATCATTGAGCAACATTGAGCAACTAGATTGGATATCAACATTTGAGCCTGCCTGACCGTAGAGAGACCGCAAGAATCATTTCACTCAAAGCGGATCAACAGTACTTTAGAGAAGACATGTCACAGAGAACTTATGAACTGAAAATCAGTGGTGGGGAGAAGAAACGACTAAACCGTCATACTTGAGTCGGCCAGATCAGAGGCAGAAGACCAAGGATGTTTTCTTGATACGTGCATCTGATTTTCCTGTCAAAATGTAACGAGTACTTTTGGGTGTCAGGGAAAATGTACGTTAAAAGTACTTTATTTTAAAAGTTAAAAGTACTTTATTTTAAAAGTTAAAAGTACTTTATTTTAAAAGTTAAAAGTACTTTATTTTAAAAAGTTAAAAGTACTTTATTTTAAAAGTTAAAAGTACTTCATTTTAAAAGTTAAAAGTACTTTATTTTAAAAGTTAAAAGTACTGTATTTTAAAAGTTAAAAGTACTGTATTTTAAAAGTTAAAAGTACTTTATTTTAAAAAGTTAAAAGTACTGTATTTTAAAAGTTAAAAGTACTTTATTTTCTTTACGAATGTAAGTGAAGTAAAAGTTGTAAAAAAATATAAATAGTAAAGTACAGATACCCCCCCCCCAAAAAAATGACTTAAATAAATACTTGAAAGTATTTTAACATAAGTACTTTCCACCACTGCTGAAAATCAAGGTAAAAAAATCAACTTTAAAATCCCAAATAGCACCCTATTCCCTAAATATACGCATTTAGCATCGGTGCAAAAAATCATGACCGCCCACTGATTTATTCATATTTTTTTATGATGTATGATACAAAAATAAACATTGGGAGAAATATATTGTTCAATAATATCATATTTGAGATCGAACAATCAACTATTAAAAAGTGAACAGTCAGGGGAGAATCTAAAATATCCCCAAATGGCACGGGGCCCACATTGATTTTGAGTCACTCTGATAGCATAGGAACAAGACAGAAGCCATGGCAAAATGTGTAGAATTTAAGGAAAGTAGTTTTAAAACTGTAAAATGTTCTCTCTGGAACATGTCAAAATGTGTAGAATTTAAGGAAAGTAGTTTTAAAACAGCAAAATGTTGTCTCTGGACCATGTCAAAATGTGTAGAATTGCAGTAAATTAGCTTTAAAACAGCAAAATGTTGTCTCTGCGGCCAAGAGGAGGGCCTCTAAATCTGGACCATTGGCCACGCCCACTACCACTGTGTGTGTCTGTGTGTAGGTACAAGGGGAGGGCCTCTAAATCCAGACCATTGGCCACGCCCACTACCACTGTGTGTGTCTGTGTGTAGGTACAAGGGGAGGTGACCTTGGATGAGTTCAC